>NC_139349.1:56849591-57133739 GCF_055883805.1 Amblyomma maculatum | reverse complement strand
CGCACGAACACATACACACACACAAAATTATATCTCGAGGCCGATCGCGGCACCTCGTTTCGTCTTGCCCTTTTTGCATCATTTCTAACTGTTTCTATATCGTGCAAAGGCATCCTCGTGGAGCACAAAAAAAGAAAAAAAAAAGGTGTATCACTCTCTTGTGCGACTGATGACCACCCCGCCGGGGTGGCGCAGTGGTTACGGCGCTCTACTACTGTTATCAAGGATGCGGGATCGAATCCCGGCCTCGGCGGCCGCTTTTCGTTGGAGGCGAAAAGCAAGGCACCCGTGTGCTCTGCGATGTCAGTGCACGTTAAAGAACCCAAGGTGGTCGAAATTTCCGGAGTCCTCCACTACGGCGTCTCTCATAGCCTGAGTCGCTTTGGGACGTTAAACCCCACAAACCAAACCAAACCAAACTGATGACGAGTCGATGCTATTTACGTTTAGTTCGACGAAGTTATCCGTGATTACACTTTAAGATTACGTTGTATACGTGATTACACGTATACAACAGTTGCATCTTGCCTGTACTCACCTATGGGGCTGAAACGTGGAGGCTAACCAAGAGAGTTCTACTTAAGTTGAGGACAACCCAGAGGGCTATGGAACGAAAAATGGTAGGGGTAACATTAAGAGATAGAAAGCGTGCAGAGTGGGTCAGAGAAATAACTCAAGTTACCGACATTCTAGTGGAAATTAAGAAGAAATGGACATGGGCAGGACATGTAGTGCGAAGAGAGGATAACCGATGGTCGCTGAGGGTAACAAACTGGATTCCAAGGGAAGGAAAGCGTAGCAGGGGGCGGCAGAAAGTTAGGTGGGCGGATGAGATTAAGAAGTTCGCAGGGGTCAAGTGGATGCAGCTAGCACAGAACCGGGTTAAGTGGAGAAATATGGGAGAGGCCTTCGCCCTGCAGTGGGTATAATCAGGCTGATGATGATGATGATGATGATGATGATGACACTTTAAGACTCGTCATTTCTATCTTTTGTCGTCGATAGTCCCCTTCCTCCTCCCCTAAGACCAACGTACACTCAGTCATCAGTACGTAAAAGTGTTTATTTCGGTACCATCATTCATTTGTCATCGCAGTCGTCGCAGTCGTCGTCATCGTCGTAGTAGTCGTCGTCATCATCGTCTGGCCTAGGCAATTATTCCTCCAGTGTGTCTTCACCGCTTTAGTCCATTTCGGTGCTTATTCCCCAATTATACTCGTCGCATAGGTTCTCGAGCAGCGTCACGTCGGCTTTCGCGCCGCGCTTCCTCTTGTTCCGGAGAGGCATTCTTTTTCCGCGGCAACACATATATTCGTCGGAGACACGGTCGCTCTATTGTCGGGCGCGTAGCGCAGCTCCTTTTAGTTTACCACGTGGGTACGTCACGCCCCCGAGGGCGTCTGTGACTGAATTAGCTGTCCACTCCAACAGACGTCAGTAGGTGACGTCATTAGTGCGAACACATGCTGCTCCGCACGATCATCTTAACAACATTCGTTAAAAAACTGCAGCGTTGAACGTTTTTCAACCGAAGTCAACTGAGAGCTTTTAGGGGTTATGCTATGGGTTTTGCGTTTGTTGTCAACATCAGGATCTCGGGCACTGGCTTGAGCGACGGCTTTTGGCGCGCCTTCTTCACGGCTATGTTTCCTCATAGTTGTGAGGCGTACTTCTTATTGTTCTGCAGTTGCCTTGCCTCTATTGGCTTGCGTTCGCTGTTGTTGCTTCGCCAGTTGATTGTTTCGACAGGCATATCCGCTGGATGATCTTGCTGTGCCATTAGTTGGTAACGCTGACGTCTGAGAGCACTGCGAGCTTAGTGATCCAACGTGCTCGGCTCCAGAGGCTCGGCAGCCTTTTTACATAAAGTGACCGCGTGATCCTCTCTCTCTACAGCTACGACGTTACCCAGTTACCGATAATATGCGACGACCAAACATAGATATGATGCTCCGCTTTAAATAAAGCCGTACAAGCGCGAATGCATGGCCCAGGTTTGCCTTGCTTGACTCGGCTTCCAAGAAACTTCGAAAGTTTTTCTCATCCTCCTATCCCACCGCCTCACCTCAGAAGACCAACTGGAGGTGGCGGCTCCTACTAACTATATGACAGCAAGTGGTATTTTCACGGCACACAACCCATCAACTAGTCAATGTTAGGCCGCATCTGTTGCCAACTACCACCGATCAGGTAGCTCTACAACTTCCGTGCAAAGGTCGAACATCAATGGTAAACATCACTGATCAGCACTGATGTTACTGCGGTTTGACTTTAAAGGCTTGACCTTGAGGTTGACTGAAGGTAAATAGCTGGCATGACATGAAACTGATTTTGAGTTTAGTAGAGCTAAAGGTCTAAAACTCACAGGGGGTTCACAATCAGGGTGCGAACACGAAAATCGCTCAAGGTCAAAGTTGGGGGTTGCCAAGGCTTGGCGGTCACTATTGTATGCACCATAAAGGAGTCAGGCTGGACACCGAGATTGGTTGAAATCGGCTGAAATCAAATTGTGGAAGCAGCCCTTGCAGGTCAACATCGCGTTCTCCATATTTCATTAGTCTGTACATCGATTTTGGTCCAAATCAGCCGACGCCCAATGTTTTTCTTCTTTTTTTCCAAAGGGAGGGGGGGGGGATTTATGGGGTGGCAGGAACTAAATTTGGTGGTCACTTTATGATAATCTGTGTCTCAATCGAAGCAGGTTGTAGCGCGCTCTGTGTTCGTGGTATTATACGCCTCCATGTGAAAAGGGCGTTTCCCTCCTGTGATTATCGTGTATAAAGTCAGTGCTGAATAAACACCGGCGATTCACGTTTCTCCAGCAAGTGAAATCGTCGACTGACCCGCACAATGTAGTCAGCATTGTGGCCGCAGTAACTCCATTATGCTGAACCTCGTTAGTGTCAACATATGGCGACTCGCCCGCGGAGGCAGCCATGCCACGGTGATCGCGTATACGCGACCAGCGACTGCATTTCTTTGTTAGAGGTGAAATCCTGCGTCATTTGACCCTCAGTTATGGAAACATTAGAGCCAATGCTCTAAAACTTGAGCAGCCTATTTGTGGTCATGGGAGTGCTCTTAGTATAATTTGCTCTAAATCCATCTTTATTCGAGACTGTTGTGGCATGATTACTAGGCTGTCAATGCACTAAAATTTCTAAGAATAAAATTTCTAAACCATGTGTATTTTAACAAATATGTATGTTATCTTGTGAGATCATTATTTTTCACCGTAGTAACGATGATTCGATGCATCAACATTTATTATTTCGCTCACCGGAGGGCTAATTCTAATATGTTTATGCATTCCATTATTAATACTTTCTTTCGGAACTCTTCAAATTATTACCCAATTCCTGCGATACCATCTAAAACAAACGACCGCAACCTAAACATTACGCCTTATTTTGCCCGCACGGACATTTTTAAGTAGTTTCTTTCCGAGTGTAATTGAATGCTGCAATTCACTGCCTGGGCATACTAGTTTTCTTCCTTTAGAGTTGTTTTTTAGCGGTTATTGTATTGTTTTGCAGTTTTCGTATTTGGTCGTTTTGCTCTTGTCTCTGCTATTTGCCACTGTTCTCGTCTATGTTTTTTTTCTACACCCACTCCTGCCATATGTATAAATAAATAAATAAATAAATAAATAAATAAATAAATAAATAAATAAATAAATTAATTAATAAATAAAAAGAACACGCGAGTGTGCCGAGAAGTGCACCACTAGATTATGCGTCCGCCATGGATTTGAAAGCTATTTAGTAATAGGTTCTCTATTCAAGGAAATAAAGGCTGCTTGCGATCTCGTTTGAAGATGAAAACTGAAAACCTTTATGCTGGCATGCAGCGGAATACGTCGATCTGAAAAAAAAACAACAAAATACAGCGCGAGAAAGACAGGGACGAAAGCAAAATACGAAGACACAAGGAGTGGTGTTCATTCTCGTGTCTTTCACGCTATTTTTTATAATAATCTTTTACAAGCTCCCCATCTCGCTCTAACTTCTTCAACAGCGTCTTCTGCTGATCTCCACGTGTTAGATCCAGGAGCACCATTACACACACTCTCGTTTTCGCAATGGCGACCCCCCCCCCCCCCCCTCCTCTTTATGTTCTTTCTAACGCGTTCATCACCATTCTTAATTTCGCCGTCTTAAGCACTAAAGGAAAGCTATAATTTTTCTCTTGAAGAACATTTTTTGTAACACTCTGGTGCGCACTGGAAAGCAGAGGCAAGTTTCTTTAGCTCTAATGTAGTTTTACTCGATTACAATCTGCAAAAGTACCGAAAGGAGCACAAATATAAATCGCTAGTGAAGAAACACTTACGAAAACGCAGAATGCAGGAATACAAAGCACGTACAATGCGAGAGAGCCAGCATCGTTTTGCTTGCTCTTACGTGTCAGTTTTCTCGTCCTCACTGTGTCACTCACCTCGTATGTAGTGCGGGTTCTGGCGAACGCTTGAAAGCAAACCTGATCATCCGTGTACATACAAGCGATCATCTTAATGACGACCGCCTATGGCTAGTTGTGCTAGAGCACTTTTTGATCACAAAAGAAAAAAAAATACCACGAGTATCATCAGCCCTTCATCCACAGCCTCCACTTCAAAAGCGCGAATGCCACCAGCTTTAGGAAGGAGTCAATCGCAAGAACCATTCCGAAATACCCGAATAGATTCACGTTGTCAGCTTCCAGTCTCTCCAGAACGATGTCACCGTCCAATGGCACGCACGGCACGTCGACGTCCAGGTCATCGCATCCGATCTCTCCTCGTCCACCACCGTACAAGGCGACCACGATGGCCCGGTGCACGTAGTACACGTGTGAGGTGTACGTTATCCATCCGACCACAGGTATTAGATACCGTGGTTGCACAAAGTAGCCAGAGAACATCAGAGATGGCGCTGCAACTGGGCACGCCATAAATATCGCCGTCTGCAAAGGAACAGAAAACATTGACCTGAATCATAGCTAAAAGCCTCATTTCGCGAACAGTGTATTCAATCTCCCACCAGCGAATTCGTAGCTCCAAGCATCGTGTTCATTGCTGTAGCCCTGACCCACGTGACGCGAAATATGTCCATCGGAGACATTCAAACTTGCTGTTATTTTCGCTAGACTATATACTTCAATCCCCTTCGTTGCGATCCACCTTCCCAAAACTACTGCTCTATTATGTCATCCTAGATCTGACAATGCCCTGTCGCTCTACTGGACACTTTCCTACCAGTTTCTCTTCCCCCTCCTGTACTGCCTGGATAGCTTAAGTTAACCTAGATGATCAGCCGGCCTTGGTGCTCACAAACATTAAAGTTTTGAACATCTTAATCTGAGCCTGATGGATTAAATTCTCTCGCTCACTGGTGTCATGGAGCCTTGTTTATATCTTACCAAGATCTGCTGGCGACACTGTGAATGAAACTAAAGTGTAATGCTCGTAACACGCATCTGCCGAGCAGAAAAACTCGTCTTTTGAGGGTGAGGGCGTGTGACCATGGGTGATAACTTTGCGAGTGACCGTTTAATCATGAATGGCAAATAATATATACACGAGCACTAACTCTGTTAATAAATGGTGGACGCTAATTTCAAGGGTGTACAACTTCGAGCGCCTCGCACTGACGGCAAATAATGGGCAGCTCGACGCTGAGGTCGATAACACTGAAATCACAAGTGGCACGGAAATTACTGGTAACAAGGCATACCTTTATGAATGAAAAAGTGTAGTCCTATTAAGATTGCATTTGTAGAGGTCGAAAACGGTTAGCCTAATTTACTCGCGCAACTCTTCTCCTGTGCAATTTTTGGGCAGTCAGCCGCCACTGAAGGATGCAGGGGGCGTTGCAGCAGCCGTAGGTTTCAAGCGTTTCTCGCAAGCACAGGTATTCGTAAAGCGTTTCATTGCTGTTTTCAGAAGAAACATATCACTGGTAAGATAGCGAATGGTGTGCTTATAGTTATTTCCATTCATATCAGCGTAGAAGGTTTAAATATGCCACTCTTAATTTTCTACCTTTCTTTAGCTCACTACTAACTCATACACTGTTCTGCTTAAAGCCTGTGAACTTGTTCTGCTTAAAGCCTGTGATCTATTAAGACGCTGTTCCGTAGACTGATAAACATTATTAGTGTAGTTACAATTATACCCCCAAAGTTTTTTCCGTTGTCGACTACTCAGAAGATAACATGACTGGTTGACTCGTTGACTCGTTCGCGAGTGTTTAAAACATTGATAGTGCTCCGTCGCCCTTACCTTCGACGTAAAGCAGAGGCCTAACCATTAACGTATAATTATTTGACTTCTCCTGATCGGCTTTAGAACATTTTGTTTTAGCTCGTTTTAAGGACGGTAGGAATTCAAGAACAAAAACAGCGCTTATAAATGCAAGTTTCCCTTTTGGTTCACTTCGTTAATATTTCCTGATTTCTTTCCCTCTGCAAATGCATTTGATTGTAGACGAAATGAATGTCGCGAAGAAAGAAATCTGTTTGAGCTCGACATGAACACCAGGAAGGAAACTATAGAAAGAATGACTGATTGATACTTAATATAGAATAGGTGTGTGCATAGACCAACACAGTGCAATGCCCAGTGTTTACAAGCAAGGGCTGCTCTCGCGACACCGCAGCAGACTGGAGGTGAAAAGTAGGCTTAGCGCCCACAAAAATATATGAAAGAAAAAGTTTTCAAAGCAGTTTCCTGATTTCACGGGGCAGCTGTGATGCCGTTGTTTGGTGCAGATCAATCATGAGCATCCTAGAACAGATTTTAAAAGCTTGAAACACCATTTTAGAGGTGTAGGGTATTCAAAAAATACCGTGAAACGTATGGGAGTACGGGTTGGGAGGGCGACGAAACACATGTAAATATAATATACCGTAACATTTTTCTCGTTTCGCAGAGCACCAGGAGAAGTGGCCGGTCGTTAAACGTTGACGAGAGTTTTGAACAAATGGGTGACAAAGTATGCTACTTCATAACGCTGACAATCTGTACAAACAATGCCGCTTAATATATGTGCTCCGGAGCCAAATCGCCGACAGGCTCTTTATCCGCTTTGTGTTTCTCCGAATCCAGCAAGCTTGCTTTGTGGCCTAGTATGCTGTTATAAGCACTGAATTTGATTACTAATAACGGTCGTTCAAGGTGTGCAGCCTGAAAAAACGACATTCTAAAACGCTTCTCAAACGTCATGACAAAAGAACGAAGGAGGACTGCCCACTGTAGCAGACGGCGACGCAAACGACGCTCTGTTCGAGCGCGAATGACGCCGCGTCCGCGAACGAGACTTGTGAGCAGGCGAGGTATTTTAGTCATCGGCTGCTGCGCGCAGTTCGTTGATCATGCTGCGTGCGGACTGTATTCAGCTTAAAGATTTGTATCAATTGAGCGGTAGTATTTAAGATGGGATGTAGACAACGCGACGACATGTCGTGCAACACGAGAAGCTGTAGCGATTGCGAGAAGCACCCAGCGGATGGCTTCTTTATCAAGATTATGTCGGTATTTACAAGGCATACGTATCGAGACACTTTAAAAACGGATTCCCCTTAAAATAGCATAGCATACTTGGTGACACATTTTCTCCAAAACGTCCCGTCCGCTAAGTTTTAACTAATCTGTAGTGTTTATTGGTGCTTCCCGAAACTGAAAAATATTTTGACAAGTTTTTCTCGCACTTGTTTTGAACAGCCGTGCTCTCGACTTCTTATAAGGAAGAAAGCTGGGCTAGCTAGTGTGTCAATAATTTTTAATAAAAAATTAGCTGGAGTTTAGCATTGGTTAAACCCGGTAGGTTGCATAAGCAAAGCCGACGTAGCTGCTGCTTCTCCTTCTTGTTCTTGTTCTTGTTCTTCTTCTGCGACGTTGTGTGGTTACCGACCAGGTTTACCCGACGGCTTGAAGAGGAACCCCATCTGCGGTCGTCCTAAAAATCAAACGTGGCTACCGGCCGGGTTTACGCGACGGGCTGAAACCTGGCGTAGTATTGCTTAAGCAATAATAATTAACCAGACTTCTATCCCCATAAATTTCTCGGTGTTTTAAATATACTCCGCCTCTGTAGTTCTACAATGTCCATAGTTAATCTGCACCGAATGACGAAATCATAGGCACATTGTGAAATCAGCAAACTGTTTTGAAATCACTTGGTTCCATGTATTCCTCCGGACGCGTAACCTTTTTTTTTTTTCACCCCCAGTCGGTCTAGCCTGGCGACAGCAGTGCCAACGCATCTTGCTTGCCACACAGATCGGTGTTGGTCTATATGTTCGCAAGACAATGATTCGCAGCAGAGTACTCAACAGTGTTAATATCAGATTCGCACTGCTACTTCTGGATCATAATCACCTCTATACTGAAAGCCGCCGATGCTACGTGGGCGAGCCCTTGACATACAGAACAGAATGCGGTGGCAAAGACTACGATGAGAGCAAGCCTGTAGAACTCCATGGGCTGCGAACTTGTCCAGTGCACAATTGTCATTATGACAGCAGGACCAGCAACCTGCGAATACAAGCGTTGAATCCCACGCTTACAAGACTGTGTTCAGACGAGACACCCAGTGAACGACAAATGCATCCCACATCTTTGATTCCCGTTTGCTTTTTAAACTGCTACTAAATATGACTGATATTTGGAGTGTTTGGAATGGCTTTAGAATTGCCATGTTCTAGCTCCCTTGACAGGGAATAAATACGCGAGGGATATGGTGCTCATTGCTGGAATGGCCCAATTATTTCTTAATTTTTTAAAACCTGCTGCTTGTCCCTGTCGCACCACGTGCGCGAGAAGACCTGGGCCCACCATTCCGGCCTTTACAAGTCATAATGCTGGCTACGGTATAAAGCATTTCAGGGTTCTTGCCAAGTTGCAGCGCATACTATCCTTAAAACAATATAGGGTAAAAACACACTTTATGCTGAGAGCTGTTAGTTGTCGAGTGCACGTACCGTGAAGGGCACTTCCGAGAGTAGTTTCGCCAAGTAGAACAGGCTTGGACTGTAACAGCAGTTTCTTTGTTCCCGTATAAGTACTTTTACCTCTAATGGAACTGAAACAAACATAGTATTAAGAAGGGTTTTCATAAGAGTGATCAAGAACACAAGACAAGAATACACATCTAAGTCTAATTCCATTTTCTTTTTTATTATTATTTGGAGGTCATATTGCGGCAGGCAACATGGTGACCGACAAGCCGTCTCACAAAACGCGGGGGAAAAAATCGTTCGTCCAAAGTGTCTTCGACAAGTTGGCTCGAGCTGGCTTCGGACACTGACGAGCCAAATGCAGTTTGAATATAGAGAAGCCACGCGAGGCCCTCTGCAATGCCCAGAAGTAAGCCCAACGTAGTGGAAAGATTTCTCAAAAGGGAATTGTCATAATGGGGCATTGCTATCAGGGAGAAAGGGTGTGATACCGTCCTAGAGGGTAACATGCATTAGCATTCACCTCTATACTTTTATTAGCATCAGCATGCCTTAATTTTATTTCGCACATTCAGAATAGATCTCATAAACATTGTTTGAGTGGCAGCTCATATGATCGGCACGGTAAGCATACGGCTAGGCAGAAACTTTGCCAATTAACGCGACCGATCGATTGTGATCAGCAATCAGTCAGTATCAAACTCATTTTTTATGCCATGAATTCTAATCCTGCGCCTTTGTTCTAGCTATAGATATTTTATATTGAAGTGCAGTAAATATCGCCTTCTTCAGGACAGTTACCTATTAATCTAGCGCAAAACACTTTTATGTAAATACTAATTTATAAAGCAGTCCTGCGAAGCTTGGGCATTAATTTTGAATTTACGGTTGCGAACCCCAAAGTGCAAGGCCAAATTTTAATGCGAGAAGCTTATGAAACAGGTTCGAACAATTTACTTAATCAAATCCTTTCATGAATTTTCTATATGCAAAGGTCTCAACAAAGTATTTTCAAGTTCAGAAAAGCGTATGGCATTTGGATCATTGCTATCATTAGCTGTTGATGCTAAAATATGGCTTTATTATTTCAAAACGTCACATATAATCCAGTCAAAGATTACGTTGCATCAATGTTTCGCCCAGCGTTATATGGTTGCAGAAAACCGTGGGGGAAATAAGGGGCTCCTTTAATAGACGAGTGTAAGAAACGATCAGTCGCCGAGGCCAAAGAAAACCTAACTGATAAGGTGAATTTGTACAGTAAATATTTTAGGACGGATTTTAGTTCAATACAAAGAAAAAAAAACAACACGCTGCTGGTTGGGCCCGAACCCCCGGCCTCCGAATTTTAAGAGCCCCGAAAGCGATATTCGGAGAAAAAACAACGCGCCACCAGTGGTGTGTTGGTTTTTCTACTTTGTTTTAATTAACATTCTCTCTAATATAGTTGCAGTACGAATTACCATCACAGCAAGAATATTTAAAAATGAAAATATTCTACGCTTTTCATGGCATTGCTGACTGTTGGCTTCTTTGATTTTTATAAGGCTGCATGCTTTTTTAACTCCTCGAAAATAATTCGCTCATGAATAGAAGCATGCCTAACCTTCTAAATATCAACAGCTTGTATTTTTTACTCCAAGCGCCTGTAGCGGCACGTAAAACAGTGACCGGACATCCTCAAATACACACAACTAGGTGTACTAATTCCGTAACGTTCCTCAATTTGGGGATAAAAAAAGAAATAGTTTTTGCGGAAGAAAGAAATGGAGTTATTAGTATGAATCGAAGCATGCATATTACTTACACGTGAGCACTGCTGGCCCAGCTGACTGAAACAGCAGTATTACCAGTGCAATCATGTACATGCCGATCGTATCAACAATCTGAGTAGCCCTCCTTCCTGAGTCGTAGTATATCAGGGACAGCAGGAATGCGAAGAAAAAGTTGACCAGCATACGGGCAACAGATGTGAACTGCACTAGGAACACCAAAACATAGTTGTGGTTATATCAGCGTTTTAAAAAGCATAAATCTTGATAACTGCAATTAATTTTGAACATTTTAAGAGGCTCCTGAGAGACGGACGATGGGGCGTTAAAAAAGCAATAACGTGATACATATAACTAGATTTGCCTCTAAGTTTATAACACCAACGCATGCAAGGTCCGCAAGAGAAACATGGTCACACTTGAAAATAGACTCTGGGGGTGGAAGGCACAGCTGACTGGCGCTAATCCCGAAACACTCTAGTCGAGGTGGCCCGCCCCTTTGCGCAGCACCAGCCTCAACGACTAGCTCTGGGCAGTCCAGCAGGCCCTCAAGGTGGCAAAGAAAGAAGATCTCAAAGTTCTTACGTGGAAAATTCGGCCCGGTCGCATTGCACACTACCAGGCACTGAATAAAGTTATTGCTAACTCGCTACCTTACTGCATAAGAAATTATCGGAGAAACACTATTTCAGTACATATATCTAAAGTTGGCGGCTAGGCTTATGCAGGACCGTGGTACCAAAACCCAGGAGAGGGAACATGTCTGGACTGAGAACGAAGCCTACGCCAGTCATTTGTGCACTTGTGCAAATACATGCCACCCATCCTACATGTCATCAAGGGCTATGTAGTAATTGCCCAATCGAGGTCGACAAACTACGACCACGCCACATACCTACATTCGATTGTTCCGCGGCACCGTTAACAAGACATCCTACGCCTCAGAAGTACTCATGTATGCCAGACTGGCTCTAAGCAGCAAAATCTTGTAGACAGAAATAAGGTGACCTGTTTATCGCATTCATCGGTGAAACCTCTTGCAGCTTTGGTCCATCTATACGATCGCAGGTGTTTCTCACAAACACTCATCAAGAAACTGGAGGCGAGAGCTTTTTGGTCTTAAAGTGAGTCGAAAGGATATCGCGTACTTCCTCGATCCTCGCCGCCCTCCCTTTCATGCTGTCGTGAAGCATTCCAAATTCGCATGGTGGGCCACGCTCTCAGTTCTAGTGACATCCAATTTCAGCCCTCCTCTCCGCTGTAAGTGAAGAGGAACTATCCCTCTATCCACTTTTCCATCTTCCAACATTGCTAGGGGGTCGTAACGAATTCAATTCCAATTTCATATCGCTTCAGTTAATATAGGTTATCAAATAGGCTTAATTTATTACGTTTTTATTGTCTTGTGGGTGGCGCTGTAGATTTTGTAATAAGGTAAAGATATAGCTAACACATTTTGATAAAGACATTCGCTCTTAAGTGCAAAACCTTGTTAAGTTTTCTTATTTTAGGCATTACAGTATGTTGTATGTCACTGCCTGTCAGCTCATCAGCTCAGGAAGACGCATTTGTTCAATAATATGTGAGTGCGGACAAATGTCGACTGAGCTTTGCTAATGCCTCCGCCTTCAAGAAATTTGACCGTCTAATTTTGCACACAGCATAGAGCTGCGTAGCGTACGTTCATAGAAACATACAAGAGCTTACATGATGTGACACACATCACTTAGTGGCTTAACATTATTTGCTGGCAACACTTATTTACAACATGGTGTTACCCTAGCTTCCACTTTTCTTTGTCGCCGTAGACAATGCTGAAAATATTTATTGAGAAACAAAGCCGAAAAGTTGCGAATAAGGAGGAATAAGTTCCGGTACTGTGAGCAGCTGCCTTGGCTCATTGCACTTGGTGACGTTGGTCGTCCTATTGCGAGCTGCGCAGCGCACTTTCTCCGCAGATGGGAAGAAATGTTTTAAAGGTTTCGGGGATCTTTTCAGGCCCACGTCACGTGATATGAGCGAGAAACCTTTCAGCAGTGAACGTTGGTCCGGGCACACTGTAGAATATAAACGGTGTATTGAGGCAAGGTGTCTGTAGGCGGGAAGCTTACTATAAGCTCGATAAAAATTACAGGACTGCGCCTAAATCTATTTACGAGCGTAAATTCTGAAAGCTACTTTACAGGACTGTTTTCACTAACTGCATCGTCATTTCGCCACTGTCATCCCTGCTATCATCATCATCATCACTATCACCATTATCATTATGAGCCAAATGTTCTGTCCTTGTCATCGCTAATACACTGACTGCATCGTCGTTGTCATCGCTACTATCACCCTCACGCTAGGCAAGAATTACCATTGGTTCCTCGCGAGCCCGGCGTGGCCTCACGCATCACAGCCTGGCGCTCTAACCGATACACCACGGCCATTTATAGTTGGCTACCGCATCTCAATTGTTATGTGTGCCTCTCTGAAATTTGTCGTTTGGTGTGGGGAATTATTGGGTTATAGCGGGCTTGCATATGAAGCCAGGTGATTTGAGGCACCAGCTATTTTAGTTTCAGTTTTTCGGAAGTTTTCACATGCATTAAAAAAAGAGCCGGCGGGACCGAGTGATTTGCGCGTTCGGCTGAGGATCGAAGTGATTGTGGTACGATTCGCGATAGAGATTTTTTTGCAGACATTTCCACAGCCCATCACCCTAGAAAGCACTTCGCCCTAAAACCACCCACTGTACCCACCTTATTCCTGATGCTGCTGTAGAAAAATCTTTTAAGCAGCGTCAAGAAGAGCCGGTGACATTTCGCATCAACTTTCTGCTGACAGCGCTCCTCATCTTTTTCCTAGAAAAGCGAAAAGTAAGACAAGTGACAAGCACAATACGAGGTGAATGGATAATCAGAGTGCGCCCACAGACATGAACATCCCTACAAAACGGTTAAGAATTAGTAAAGCGAATGTTTAAGCGTTAGCAATAGTATGGGGACCAATAATATTTAGTGTTTTGGGCTAAACTAAAAGACTTCTCTTCAAGTCTTGAGTGCAGGAGCTCCGCCATGTACTGGCTTGTACAGTACGGTCCACTGTTAGAAGGAACATGAGATCGCATAGCTTAAACACTTTGAAAAGCGCTGCTGCCGACCACTGGCACAAATGAACGGCACAAACGGCCGTGCTTACAGAGCATGCACCTTATACGATCGTTTGTCGCTGGCTTTCTCGGGAGTGCTTCGTGAAACGCGGTATCAACGCGGTCTCATGTCCCCCTTAACAGTGGACCGTAGTGTACATTATGCAACTTACGCACAATCTCTCCGGCTTCATTACCATCATATGATCACACATACTGTCGTAGGAACATTTTGCTGCGCTGTCTATTTGGTCGGGTGAGCCAGCGCTGTTCCCTTCTCCCATCCTCAAACCTGTGCCTCAGTCAAATCATAAACACTGTGGGTGGTCTCCAGTACGCAGCATTTTGGCGTGATGCCAAGCTTTGTGCTGCTGACAGCTGCCACTTTGATAGCGTAAAGATGAAGAACGAGCTAAGAGCTAAGGATCTGAAAACATTTTTGTGAGGCGCATTTACTGATGGCGGAGAGACAAGCGCACCATTCAGTTGAAGTAAATCGAGAAAGAAGCCTGAACAAAAGCGTGCAAGTCAGCTAGGAGACTAGTGCGCGACTTCAAATAAGGCACTGGACGTTATAAGGAGTCTGGGACAACTTCTATTTAGATCAAATCAAATTATTCTTCCTCGTACACCTCTTAGTTAAAGGCACTATGCTCAGAGGGGTATGGAGGCTCAGGGGTGGAAGGCAAACTGTGATATGCAGCTGATGGCATATGTAGGTAGCGCACTGGAGTTTTCCGAAGGATTTGAATTTTACATAATTTCCCACACACTTGAAAAACACCGATGAATCGATACTTAATCCAATACTGATCCCAAGGCCATTTAAAATTGAAACAATGCATGCCTATACAAACAATGAAAACTTGGAGCCTTTTCGATATGAAAAGATGGTTTCTTGACGCTAGAGGTGGATCACTTTCCTTAAGCCTTGAATTTTGACACGTTCAGAATTCATCATTGCATACTGATTAGTCTAAGCAATGAGGGTAATTCTCAAAACCTGAACTTTTTGCCATGTTTTCTTTTTTTTTTCACTTTTCCCACAGGAATAAAAGCTGATGCATGCATGTGCTCGTATATGTCCAACTGGTCTAGAGTTAACCCGAAGAGATAAAGAAGCTCCCACGTCAAACCTTCACTACCTCACTGCTTGCTACACACACAAAAATGCTTACGCTCAATTCTTCCATACCCCATGTGGCAGAACACAAAGAGACTACGCAAATTTTCCGAACTCCTTGTAGAGTTTCAAAATCCTACGTTGCCTGTTGTTCAACGAGAATGTAGCAAAGTTGTGACTCTTATCGTTGATTAACGACACTACAATAGTTCGCTCAAAAAATCCGTTTTAGATATAAACCTTAATACAGTGTTTGGTGATGGTGTAAAAGGGCGTCCTCAATGACCAGATAGAGCGCTCATTCAGTAGATATGCGATACAAGTGAAACAAGTAGCCACATATAACCTGCCTACCTTCTCGGTCATGACTTGTCCGCCATAAATGGTCAGCGGTCTTAAATCAGTGTCGTTCTTCCCGTGTCGCATGGAAGACTTTTCTGGGAGGAAATATCTGGACAACTTCTCCGTTAGCTCGCCATGCTCGCCGGAAGCTATACTTGTAACTGCAATGCATTTTAAAAGAAGCATGTTCAAGTCAGATCTCAGCATTTTTCTGTTCATTCTAACCTGCGCTTCCTTGTAAAATTATTGTACCGATAGTCATTTTATGTACCCTGGCTTGATTTGGGCACTGCAAGGAATGTTAACTGAAGCTATGCATGTGTGCTAATTCGCAGGTTTAATCTGCGCACTGGCTAATGCTTTAAAAGCAACCCATCAGGTTGCGCTTAGCACGGAGTGGTGGGCTTGCCTTTAGCTGAAATACTATACTAAAGCCCAGCGTGTTTATTTGACGGAGCTTACAATAAACGTAAGCAGAACAATGCTGCCGCCCTTCCAGAGCTGCTGTTTGATGCAGCAGTTATCGATATATGTTCAGCCGCTCTGTCACGTTCTGCTTATATTTTACGGAAGTCCACTCAAGTTGGTAGGAAGACTGCTAGGACACCGCAAGCTGCACAGCTCCATGTCAGTGAGCCAGCTGTGTAACTCAACGTGTTCCGATAACCTAGCAAAAACACAACTATAAAGACACAGTGTTGACACGTTTGCAGCTTGCTGTACATATTGTCACGTAGTGGTCACTAGCCCGGTAGCCACAAACACACTGCACTAAGCCAATCGACGTCGGCGATAACAGCAATCGTGCTCGTCGGTCGTCGAACTAAGAATACAGTTTCACTCGTTAGCGCTCAATTTAAAAGCGTCGAAGAAAGTTCTAGATAAAACTGCGTATGATGAATAGCATACCCTGGAACATTGTAGAAGCTCACGTGCGTGGCTGGAATCTTTCGAGATACGCCTCGAATGATCTGCCGCCACAAAGGAAATTACAAAGCCGCGTCCTGCAACAACGAACATGACCAAGCAAAGAATACAGAATTGGTCCATGCGTTCGAATAAGAGTGATAAGGCTGCACGCCGGCGGCTGCCGAAAAAGAACAAATAGACATTTGAATTGGTCGCGGCAATACATCGGGGTGCAATACAATCGGCTTTAACGAACATGTTAAAGTCAACGCCGGAAGTTCAACCTAGCTAATCCGGAATGCGCACTAGATTTAACTAGTTTGCGGCCAACGGGCACCGATTCGTTGAACAAGGCCGCATTTCTCTCGGAGTCCCAAGACTGAGAAGGAACAACTATTCTTGTAGATGGGCTAGATGTTCCTCGAAAGTAGTAAATCTCATTGACAAGACAACCATCGTGGCGTATCAAGGGCAACTACTCTCTGTAATCACATGAAACAGTGGCTCGAAGGACTGATATTACGGCTCTCCATTGACAGTATAGAAAACAAAACATTGCATCTCATTTTCCTAACGATAGTTCACTGTAGCATAGTTCACAAATCAGTGAACTGCACTATTATTCCTTTGCAAGAATTTATTGTCGCGACATTCGTTAAACGATTGTGCCGTTAGGAGACGTATACAAAAGTTACCACCAGACGTAATAGTTAGAAACAACGAATACAGAATCAGAAGTTCACTTACTAAAATCAGATGGACTGTGATAAGGCGGGCAGTGCAGGTCCTGGGAATCCAGAAATGAAACAAGCTTCTCCACAGAGCCATTGTAAATACACCTTCCTTCCGAAAGCATGTACAGCTGTGTGAAGAGCACGAACGGAAAACAACTAATGTCAGTGCAATTTTACGTAGCATAGCTCGCAAACCATAAGAATCTAGGAAGCTAAACATAATACCTAAGCGGTATATTGTCACTCGTTAAAGAATATAAAGCACAACTTTAACGAATAGTAGGTACTACTCCTCGTTTAGATGCCGCACACCCTTGATATCATAGTATTCATTATCCACTTTGAAAGTGAAGAATGAATGAATGAATCCTTTATTTTATTGAAGGGATGGCTCTCGGCCGCTGTGTGGGTAATTAGGGACTTAGAAGGGTTAGGGGTATAGCTTCTTCTTCACGGTTCTTCAAGCTGTTTCTCGTTGATCGCCATGCTGCCGATCTGCGCGCTGTAAGTCGACCTCTCTCACACTACTCGAAGCAGGCCGCTTTCACTGCCATAGGTGGCAATGGAACAAATATTCTCAATTTTTCTTACTTCGGACAGAGCAATGTGTTCAAAAGGCACCTTTCTTTTTTTTCTGCATTTGCTTTCCATGATCTTTTTATCGGCGTTGATATAAACTTTGCTCTACCACTAATCGTAGCATGATCGCAATTTTCATATTGCTGGCTCACAATCAACTAGATTTTGATGGGAGCCTTTAAAGTAATAGAGATACCAAATTTTTATTGCGTATCATGTATGTGGGATGATGTGCAGTAAACTGCTAAATATTGATAGCCACATGTATTGCGCGAAAGACTGTAAACAATTTATAATTGAATCTGCTCATGTGCGGTTTCGGTTACAACTGCCCAATGACGGTTGTGATGTCAGTGAGGAATTGAGGAATTGAGGTCACAAAATCCGCAGTATGGTCACTGCTTTGTTCATTTTATTCGCGCCAGCGTTTATCCAAGCATGCCTAAAAGTTAAAAAATAATAATGAATAAGACTCTAACCAGAAGTTTTGCACGCTTCACGTGACCTCAGAGCGTCAATGACAACAGAGCTGTCTTCCAGCGGCTAGTTCATTGTGCTTGTAAAATCATCGCTTTGGTGTCCACGTGCATATGCATCGTATAAAAGGCCAATGCATCGTACACCTTTATTTAACGTCTAGCCTAGCCCGTCAAAGTCACAGGCAGAGCACTCATTTGCTTCAAAGGTGGAACTGCGATCTGCAGACTTACTTTGTCAAAATGCGAGAAGAGCCTGGCACTCGGACTGTGGACGGAGCACAAAACGGTGTGTCCCGACTCAGCCAGTGACTTCAGAACTCGAACGCAGCGCAGCGCTGAACTGCTGTCGAGTCCACTGGATCAAGTTTTTAGTGCGTGTTTTCAGGATTTACTAAAGAAAGCAGCTAAGCTTGCGTAATCAGCAGCACGCTGCATTGTTTACCTGGTTGGTTCGTCGACGAGTACCACAGGCGCGTCGTTAATCAACTCCTGCGCAATAACTAGCCGTTTCTTCTCACCGCCGGAAAGACACATTGTCAGCGTATCTCCGCAATGTTCTAAACCCCACAGGTTGAGTACATCTTCCACCTGCGACAGAAAAACAGAATGGTATAGAGCGACTGAAGACAACCTACACCACCTTCATAAAATTTGTGCCAAATGAAATTGCCATAGAATCAGTCTTCGCCCTGTTTCGCTTTCACAACGTTTTATATAACGCCTGCTACAGAAAATATAGGGACGCATTTAAAAGGGTTCAGGCTGCTAAATGAAGTGTACTCTGCATTGTACAATGTAAATTTGATGTTTTCTCATTGCCAAGGCGACGACGAACAGGAAAGTAAAAGGAAACGCTTTTGTGCACAAATTAGCTTACATTCCGTTAATATTACTACTCCTCAAAGGAATCTCACAAAAAGCTGTGAGGAGAGATTTCGGGCTGGTCAAGAGCACGGCAATCCCTTTCTTAGTCCGTCCTTTCCTCACGTCTTCGCCAGGCTACCAATAACGTGACCCGCGTCATGAAAACCCCAACAATCTGAAACCTGAACGCTTAGTATTAGTGGCATTTGCTAAGGTCTGATGGAGATCCCAATGGCAACTTCGTCCTCGTACTCATGGTTTGCCACAGTTAATGACCGCAGGATAACATTTAATTTAAAATATACAGTCCCTACGAAAGTATCCGCAAAGCACTTCCGCATTTCCCGGCGCGTAAAGAGATGCTGCCATCAACCTGATGCATCAGGAGATATTAAATCATCAGAAGAGCGCGGGAGGAACGGAAGTTCGTTTGTGATGAACAATTGATAGGATGTGGCGCTGAAACTGGCTGTCATTTTTCAGCGTTCAGTCGAATTCCTGCTCCTGGGCTCTGACCCTGTCCTTTTAAATCTTCGCGGTTCCAAATCGCAGCCACTATAAGATGACAACTAACCTAATGTTCCCTCCAAGCATTTCAATGTTTCTTCTTATTTTTGCGGTACAACTCGGCAATTATTACTGAGAACGAAACAACGGTCTCACAAACTTCAAGATCCTCTCCCGTCCGCGTGTTGAAGTCCGGAGCTGAATGCTCGTGGTGAGAGCCTCGCGCACAGTCAGATATTGAAGCAAGCAGTCGTCCTGCATCCCGTAACAACTCTGCATATTGAAGAGCTTAGTATCCCGGACGTAACCATTTACTTGCACCTCGCCTTCATACCCCTTGTCACTGCATGAACAAAAAATACAGATCTGTGCGTCACACACCAAAGCAAGGTAAATGTTCTGCTTTCAAGATAGTTAAGAAGCGTAAACTCCGGCTGCTACCATTATTATTGCACTGAACAACACGCTGTAATGAAGCCAAATTTTAGTGAAGATGGACTGTAAATATTACCACAGAAACTTAGTAATCAAGTGAGTAGCGATGATCGGTGTTCAAAGTTAACAGTGTGACATATTCCTCCCCTCATGTCGTTCTTCTGTGAGCTCCCCCCCCCCCCCCCCGCTTCTTCGTGCACACTCATGTCAAGGCAAATATTCGCTTGCTCTAGGTCTGGCTAATTGTTTTCACCTGAAGCAGAACCCGACCATGCCCTACATTCCTTCGCTTCATCGTCAGTCACCATACGGTGAGTTCCTAGCCATGCAGGAATCATGGGAAATTATCTGGCTCGTCAGATAGCCCGTGATATTCCCATTCGGGCGCTTGTGACTAAGAAGCACTAGTACGGGCAACTGAAAGAGTTTTATCGACACCGACCTACCCCTGTCGATATTACAACTCTCCTGAAGAACATACACTTCGAATATTCTGACACCTTCCCGACAATTCAATTTCCGTCTTCATTCTAACCCCTCCGGGTCCACCTGCAATGCTCTATATGCCAATCAGGAACACTGCCGCTCTTCCCCTGTCTGTCAACTAGTATCGTTCCTATATTACCTTCATTTCGCTCCCCGCCCGAAGTGTCTGGCGTGGCCACAGCTGAAAGACCTGCATGTATTGATGAACTAAGGGGAGGGGATGTTGAAAGCTTAATTTTGGTTCGTAAATAAAGTCTCTCTCCCTACCTTCACTTTATTGAGCTGCAAAATTCAACTTTGTCATATAACACATTCTAAATTTTGCAAATTATGTAAGGCTACATTTATTTGCGACAGCATATGGTCATCTTTTTTTTCTGCATGGGGTCTATTATATCACAGATAATTGATTCAACGGTGTTATAACATTGGCTGAGTAACGAATAATTCGAAACGCTGCCTTGGATATAGTTACCTCTTTCACGCTCCAAAATATTAAGTGCTTGAAAGACGCGAAAAAATTAGTTTGAGTTAATATTTGAAAGAAGCGATGTGTCAGGAATTCCCTAGCGAAATAAACGCTCACTCGCATGCACGCATTCAATCTGGCTAATGGACTCTGTAATTTGTACTGTATTTGGCAGCTGAGCGAAGAGACGAACTGGCGTTATAAATACGCACAACAATGCATAAGTACTTTTGTATATTCACGAACTTACATCTGTCCAGACAGAATGTTCAGAAGTGTGGTCTTTCCGGCGCCTGACGGACCCATAACAGCCGTCAACGTACCTGGCCTTGCTAGCCCGTACAAGCTGGTCAGGAGCCTTTTTGTATCTGGAATTTGCGCCAGAACAGCAAACCTGTACATCTCCATGAAGTGGCTGCGAAGCGAAGTTAGTTTCAGACCTACCTACATAAAATTCTCGAGGAACGATGCCACAAAGTACAGCACGGTATACTCGGCAGAGATAGCGCGTTTCATTCATAGCATTATCTGTAGCGAGTCGCGTGGCAAGAGGTAGCTGCACTCCGAAAAGGACGAGCTGACTCCGGCTCACGCTTAGACGCTTAATAGAACGCTCTCGGACTGTCGCCTCAGCCGGACGCGGCCGTTACCGATGCTCCAGCTTTCCTGAAATAAATGTGGCCACGTGCGACCGTGATAGGCGAAATCTACAAAGTGATGGCGCAGAGAACCGCGTCTTCAACCCCGACTGCATCCCAGGATGGCCGGCTGGCCCGATTCGCATTTTTGCCCATTTGCCTTTTTACCCGCCGCTTCCGGCATTCCGCCCGGCTGGCGTCTGTGAGTAGTAAGCTCAGATGTGCTTGAACGGCATCACCATCCATCCGATCAAACATGCAGTTCTCAGAGCTATCCTACCAGCTGACCTCTTAAAAACAACTTGCCGGCCCTGCTTCGAGTTGCTGGTCACACGTTGAGCTGCGCACTGCCGTCATGTCTATTTCGATGCCGCTTTCTCCGCCGCTAGCGTCTGCTTCCGCGCCAGCGTCGCTCTCCTCTCCGGCTGCATCCTCAGGGCGCAGCATGCCAAAGCCGCCCCCGGCCAGTTCGCTGCCTTTCTTTCATAAGCTATTCAATCGGACTGGTCAATTCGATTCTCATAACCGCCAGGCATTATCGCACCTACCGCGACAACACATCCTCTTGAGCCTGTATTTCGAGTTTGCGTCGTTTTCAGAAGAGTTGTTTTATCTGTGCCCACCCGTTATATCTGGTTTCTGTCCTCCCAACAATCAGATGACTCGATGTCAGGAGGAAAACGACACGGACCCTAACCCGCCAACAGCACTGTCCGTCGGCTCCACGACCGCAGGTCCGCTGTCTTTACCGGATGAGTTCGGTGTGGTGCCTGTCTCACTGCCATTAGCCACTTCCGCAAAACCAGTGACTTACATGCCTCACCCCACTCTGCCGTGCAAACGTCCCTCTCCTGCTCTGCGCCCCCGGTCAGGCCATCCCCGCATACAAGACAAACAAGAACATCTTGCACGGACCTGCAAAGCCATTATCTCGCCTGCAGAAGTGCCGCTACCACACGAGCTCTCCCTTGAAAAGTGTCCCAAATATTCGGAAAGCCCTCTCCCCAGCTGCATGTTATCTGCCAGGCCGGTGACGTCCGAGCCCTTTCGCACATGCCTCGGCGCACGAAACATTTACTACGGTTCCTTGGTCATATGGCGACTTCACAAGTGACGGTGCCTCTGCGATCAATGAGGCAACCGAAGGAAGTGCTATCCCTGCAACATAAGAGGTGTCATTATATATATATTATGACATATATAATATAACCTGCGGTCTTAGTAGTGCCGCGTAGTATTAATGCTGACTGTCGCTTCCCAGACACGCGTCCGGTGGCTTCAGCTACCGTTACCAAACTGAACGGTACCTATACCGACTAGTAGCATGCTCCAGTTTTGTGTACTCTCCCTAGCACATTTCAGTAGACGGCAAGCAGTGCCCCATGCAGCCACTGCCAGTCGAATGCCCAACTCCGCAAAAAGTTGTTTCACCGCCACGAGCGTACGAAGCATTTGAGACCTTTAGTTCAGCGCTAGCTCTTCCCGCTACCGTCTACCGCTACCCCGCCAGCGTCCGCACGCATGCGCAGATCAACCCGAAGGCAACAGATGGCGCGCGCCACGTTTCTGTCAAATTCCGGCGGACTCCGCACGCGCTGATTGGTCGCTCCGTGCTGAGTCCGCCGGAATTCAACAGGAACGTAGCGCCATCTGTCACCCTCGGAGTGATCTGCGCATGCATACTGCCGCTCGCACTGTAGCGGTAGACGGTAGCGGTAAGCGGTAGCACTGAACTAAAAGTCTCTATTGTCCCCGCTTCTCGGACCGTTGCTGCCGCACGCGACAACTTTCACTCCTCAAACTCCAACGCTGGCGTATTAGTGACACTGGCATTTTCCTGCCACTTTCTAGCCCACTGCTAGTCCCACCAGCTGCGATCTTGTGTTCACGAACAACCCGCCCACAACACCCGGATAAATTTCCATGCCGGTCATCTCCGTGTTCACCATCCTCTATAAGCACAGCTCGCCCGCTGCGCAGCAGCCAGGCTCGCCGGCCTAAAATTTCCCTTTCACCGACTTTGGACCTCGACTGTGGGAAGATAAATCAAGTATTCCGATAAGGCCACTGCTGAGGCTTTTCGAGAATTATCCTCCTTCTTTAATATGCATAGCCTTGCATATTATTCTACCGCTAACAGACACCCATCAGGAGTTACTTTTTTAAGAGCATCTCGAAAGCACGATAACATATTTCTTAGGTACTAGCTCAAAAGAGGGAAGTAGCGAGTTATTTACCTTGAAGTGTAAGAAACGGCGGCTGCCTGCATCAAAACATTTCCTACAGGCTGCGAAGGCTTTTGTGGAATAATTTTAAGCCCAACGCGAAGCTCAGCGGTTTCTCTTTTTTTTTTTCTGCCATGACTCGTTGCATAACCTTTTAGAGCTATATCTCCACCTGCTCAACTATATACATATAACGCAAAATTTATTGTACACAACAGGGAAAGAGTTTCATACAGAGCAATGCGTTATTTACCTTTGGCTGCTTTGACAGCATAAGTAATATTCTTCCATTCAAGCACAACGCCAGTACATCGCTCCGCCAATATTGGTTCCCCATCTTTATCAGGAACCGCCGTGCTGATAAATTTCTTTTCGCAGTCCCTGGTGATACCTTCTTCTTGGTGCAGTCTGAGGAACAAATCATATATTTTTTACTTATGTTGGCATAGCTAGCTAATTCAGATTAGACCACTACAAATTTCTATCGTCAAGCTTGCCATGTGACTAGAAAGGTTACTTTTTTCGTATACAAAATAACAAACTTACCGCGGACGTCATTAATTCTAAAGTCAAATGCAAGGCAGCACATGAATTCTGAGAAACAAAAATAAACGATGTCATTCAGCTTGGAAAGAGAATGGTACGTCAGACAAGACCAAATTCTTTTCACATGATGCACCGCAAAAAAGGCATAGCTGTATTTAATTGTCGTGCAATACTTACCTTTCTTCGATCATTCGCAAAAAACTTCAGAACGCTCAGCCCTGGCAGAGCAAAGTAACACTGATACCAGTAAAACGCGTGACACGTCGTCACATATATTCCTGGCATAGGCTGATCGATAAATGCATGCGATGGTGTCCACTCCCATCTCCATTTCTACATATCTCTTGTCCATAGCTGATATCCACCTAGAGGAAACACAGTCTTCGGGCAGTATAGGCATCATATGTCATCATTAGTGACTTACTACATACTGCAGTTAACAACGCTGACGCAAGTATACACCACAGAGGGAGCCAGAGCACTAGGAAGCACTTCATTGGCAAACATTTTAATTTTCGTCACCAGTGGGCGAATGATGTTTCACCAAGTTCATTTGAAATCCCTGGCAAAGCTCACGCTTGAAACAATTTCGCACAATTGCTCATTGCTGTAAAAGACCAGTGAAGTGTGTGGTTCGCTTTGTACATGCACACCGGATTGAAAACTATTTGTAAAGTCCATGCCATAAATATGCTGCGCTCAACGTACAGGAAAACCTTTGCATGCCACCCAGCGCGCTAAGTGAGCTACTGGATTTCTTTGCACGCCAAGAAAATTTAAAACGTGCGGTGATGCCATGTGCTCATGGAATGCACATTTGCGCTGTGCAAGGCGTCGTATCGACAGGAGATGCTGACCGATTACAGAGCATTGTAAGCAGTTAACAGTCAGCAGGGTCAGCGTACATACATGCAACCTACCAATGGCGCGACACAGTTCGTTCTGCCCGAGGCTCTTTCTTATCGCTCCCACCGTCAGCGATACTGGCCAACAGCCAAGCTCTTTAAAATTAAAAGGAAAACAAGGCCAAAGAGATAGTAGTCCACTCATATTACTGCTTCATCACGAAAGGGGCCACTTATGGAACAAAAGGTGCTGTAAAGTGTTAAAATGAAGTCATAGTGTAAATGTTATTTGGACCGGAAAATGTATTCGAAACGTTGAACCGGGTGAGTGAACCATTGAAGGAAAAAAGTGTAGGAGTCCACTACCAACGTGCTCCCCATCTGAAAGAGAAAACCCAGGAACCACCACATGCTTGAGTCAGTTCACTATTATCTTCCTTTTTTCACGTATTTCTTGTATTAATACCCCCTCTCTTCTCAATTGTTTTGAAAATAATTTCTATCTTGGGCCTTCGTGCCTGCTCAAGAGTTTTTCAATCGTAGTTCTATATATATTTCTTCTCGTTGCCGCGAAAAGGTTTCAGGTTGGCTGACTTCGCAGCTTGTCGTGTTTCTGGAGAAATTTTTTGAGAGGTCTTTAGCTCCGTTTTCACGAGTATGACATGACAAGACTTGAAATGAAGACATGTCACGTGTATGACATGAAGCTTTCATATGCTGCCTCCCTGCGGATCGTCAACAGCGTACATGGATTTTGCTATTCGCTTAATCCTTAATCACTTCATTTTTGTATCTGATATCTAATACACACTCATTAGCATGCTGTCGAAGGCTACCACAATGCGTAAATGTGTGGAAATCCCCGTGATATATATATATATATATATATATATATATATATATATATATATATATATATATATATATAGCGGATAGGGTTACATATATGTATAAAACTATATATATATACATATAACAGATAGGGTTACATATATGTATGAAAAAAATACAAGCACAGTCATTGTCTTTGAAAAATGAATTTGTGTGGCTTCAAGAAATGAAGATGGGCATGTGCACGTGGCGACTTCGTGGTGAACGGCATTCTGGTCTATAATTGTTCGGGTGAAAAAATATCCTGAAAACGTTTTTGTGCGAGCAACAGGCCGACTTATCTGAAACGGTGTCGGCGCGATGCACAATGTATGCCGACTGATTGAGTGAACGGATTAGCATTTTGTGCAGCTAACCAAGGCTCTCAATGCGGCGACGAAGTAAGAGGCTTCCAAGGCTGGAAGGTTCTTTCAGAGATGAAATATTGATATGATTGAATATTGATAGATGAATATTGATTGAAATATGAGTAAGCATGATGCACGAAATGGATGGCACGGTTTTGAACTGATTCGATTGAATTTGTTGGGTATATCGGAGGTGTGTTTCAGATCGGTCTGGCATGCTGAAGTTTTAATCTCATGACTGTTTTATATGCCATGAGGTTTACTTGCTGGGGTTTTTCATGGTTTCGGCTAGAAGGAAGGAGGCGGAGATGGGAAGTCTGGATGTTGCCTAATCGGCATGCTACAAGCAGGCTTTTCCACAATGCTAAACATTTGTACTGCTGTTTCCTTTTCTTGGAAAGGAATGTAGGTGACAGTAACGCTGGGCCCTTAAACAATGGTTGTTCCCACACAGCGCCTAGTAAACAAAGCCTAATTCATCTTCATCTTCAGACGCGGCATATTTTTGATCCATCGGGGGCCCATGGTGCGACTCCATGCTTACCTATTACCGGTCGCATTCCTACCGCGACCGCATGAGTTTCCGTCGGCCGTGACAGGTTCGAAGTGAGCTTCTTCCGCCTAGAGAAATTGTAGTGGCGCCATACTCTGCTGATGCAGCGTGAGTCGATCTAGATTATCTAGATAGACATATATATCTATGCAGCATAGACACATTTTTATGGGCCAACACTAGAATACAGCAGAAAGTGAATAATTCTTCATTTTACTCCAGAAAAAGCTCTTACGAAGATTGTGCAAAATTTTAAGAGCGTTGAAACGATCTCAACAAAACCAGAGCGACCACTTCGGGGTGATCGTTAGCACACATTAATCTAATGGCTGCTCTGCCGGCACTTAATCTACTCGTTTATTCATTGCGAGTCAGAATCATCAGCAACTCCGTAGCTAACAAAGCATATAGTTCGGCATCCATTTAGTGAGTGGTCACTACAACGCTTTCGGGCAGCAGACAGCCTGTATCTACATCATTCGCACTTCTGAAGACACAGTGATACTCCATTTCACAACTGGCTGCAAAGAAGAGATTTGAAAGGTCGCGCTGATATGAGGTGGCCCAAGATAAGGTCGGTCAACGAACTGTTTGCTTATCTCACTTCTGTCGTAGTAGCGCGACTGGCTTACATATTGAACCCCTGGGGCGCTATCTTCCAAACTTTCCGGATGGAAGCATAAGGCAGAGCGTGGTTTATGCACGAAGGCGTTACTATAGCACCGCTTGTACAGTGCAAAAAAAAAAACGGTCGACCTAATTAAAACAGGTGGTGTACAGTTTTCGCTGCCGAGCTGTCTGTTGCGTCCTGTGCAAAGCAGGTTATTTTCGCCGCCTTTGACTAACCTAAGCTTTTCAGGAAACTGAAAACTGTTTCTTCGCTTCGGTCTAATATCCAAACATCGGCAACGTGACTGAAGTAACAAATTATAAATCCGTGCGCGAAAATAGAGACTGGCAGTATTATCAGCGCAACGTGTGGAACATTAATTCGGAAATTTCATTTGTGGAAAGTCATTCGTGAAAAACTTAATAATATCATCTAAGCAATCTTTTTTAAATCAATAATTTCTCTATGCCGATACCAATTCAGCTCGTGTCTCTTTTTATTAAAGCCAGTATGTCGCGGTTATTACGACTTTTTTTCCTTCAAAAATCGATAGTCAGTCAAGAAGAGCGAGAACTACTCAATACTTGACAAATCGCTATTAACATTTTAAACCATAGTTTTCACGGCGACAAAATATGAAGGTCAGCTTCGTTGTCCCAAGCTATCAGGGTTCTACTTGTAACGTGCTGATCACTGTTCAGATGCTAAGCGCTAATTCGCGGCTTTCATTCCCACTGGAGGCTGTTGATGCTACCTAGTAAAAGAACATTTCGACATGCATAGCTATCGGTACACTTTTACCGGTGTTTAAAATGCAGATGCTCACCTTGAGAAACCAACCTGATATATAACGATCTGCCGTTTTTATTACTGTGCATTGGCTAAGGTTCGTGACAACCAGTCAGGTGTCCTCGAATTGAAACGGGAATAAGAATCTCAAGGCGTTGCTCCCATATCGGAGTCGGAGTCCAGTGCGCGCCTATTAGCCAGATATATATGTTTAGGCGCAGGAGTATATATGCACAAACACCCGATCGAGCTAACTGTACAGAGTCTCGCGTTACGTCATCCGACCTCTTGTTCTGTGGGCAGCGTGCTTTCCTACTCACAACCAGATCAACAATTCAATTCCGTCCGAAATAGTCACATTTCGAGGAAGACGAAGGGCAGAAATTATTTGAAACACTCATGAAGTATTGTGCGACAGCGTTCGTGGTTCCATTGTGCGGCTTCTCTTGCTGAACCCCGTGCGCGTGCGCGTTCGTTTGCTACTCGCTTATTCCTTAATCCCTCAACTTTTGGCCTTCATTATCTTGCACATTCAGATTGTCTTAAGCTACCGCATGCCCCCTGCATGAAATTAAAGTCCTGCTTTAACATAGCCCTTAAATTCCTGCTTTAACATAGCCCTATGAATGCACCCGCGTGGACTGTGGGAGTAGCGGGTCCGACACAAGATTCAAGGCTTCAGCATCATCATCAGCCTGACTGTATCCACTACAGGGCGAAGACCTCTCCCATATTTCTCCAATTAACCCGGTTCTGTGCTAGCTCCATCCACTTGACCCCTGCGAACTTCTTAACCTCATCCGCCCACCTAACTTTATGCCGCCCCCTGCTATGCTTTCCTTCCCTTGGAATCCAGTTTGTTACCATTAGCGACCATCGGTTATCCTCTCTTCACACCACATGTCCTGCCCATGCCCATTTCTTCTTCTTGATTTCCACTAGAATGTCAGTAACTTGAGTTATTTGTCTAACCGACTCGGCACGCTTCCTATCTCTTTATGTTATCCCTACCATTTTTCGTTCCACAGCCCTCTGGGTTGTTTTCAACTTACGTAGAACCCTTTTGGTTAGCCTCCACGTTTCAGCCCTATAGGTGAGTACAGGTAAGATGCAACTGTTGTATACTTACCTCGAGCGATACCGGTAAGCTGCTAGTCATAATCTGCGAGTGCTTGCCAAATGCACTCCATCCCAATCTTATTCTTCTTCTTATTTCCTTTTCATGGTTCGGATCTGCGGTTACTACCAGTCCTAAGTAGACATATTCGCCTACTACTTCCAGTGTTTCGCTACCTAATGTAAACTGCTGTTCCTTCCCGAGGCTGTTGAACATTACCTTAGTCTTCTGCATATTGATTTTTAAGCCTCTCTTTCTACTTTTCCTGTCTAGGTCATCAATCATTATTTGCAGTTCATCCCCCGAGTTACTTAGCAAGGCAATGCCATCAGCAAATCTCAGATTACTGAGGTATTCTCCATCTACCCTTAGCCCTAACTGCTCCCATTCCAAGTGTCTGAATATTTCCTCTAAACAAGCTGGGAATAGCACTGGGGAGATCGTGTCTCCTTGCCTAACACCTTTCTTTATGGGAATTGTGTTAATTTCTTTATGCAGAACTATGGTTGCTGTGCAGCCAGTATATATATACATGTATATATATATATATATATATATATATATATATATATATATATATATATATATATATATATATATATATATATATATATATATATATATATAGGGGAAATGAGGGTGCTCGTTATAATACATAAAGGAAAGAAGCCAACAGTCGGCGAGGCCAAGGAAAGCGTTGGGGATGGTACTCTATGTCTTCTTTTTTTTTTATGTTTACTTGGACTATCACAGAAATTAGTAATCTAGTCTGTTTAGGGGAAAGATAATTAAACACAAAGTAGAAGAAAAAACAACGTGCCGATGGTGGGATCCGAACCCACGTTATTCGGAGGTCGTGGGTTCGGATCCCACCATCGGCACGTTGTTTTTTCTTCTACTTTGTGTTTAATTATCTTTCCCCTAAACAGACTAGATTACTAATTTCTGTGATAGTCCAAGTAAACATAAAAAAAAAAGAAGACATAAAGTACCATCCCGAACGCTTTCCTTGGCCTCGCCGACTGTTGGCTTCTTTCCTTTATATATATATATATATATATATATATATATATATATATATATATATATATATATATATATATATATATATATATATATATATATATATATATATATATATATATATATATATATATATATATATCACATACGGCTCGTCTGCCCCCTTATTTCGCAATGCCTGCATCACCGCCAAGGTTTCAACTGAGTCAAATGCTTTTTCGTAATCAATGAATGCTGTGTATAAGGGCTGGTTATATATATTCCAGCATTTTCACATACGGCTCGTCTGCCCAGTGATTTAGCAATTCCTGCATCACCGCCGAGGTTTCAACTGAGTCAAATGCTTTTTCGTAATCAATGAATGCTATGTATAAGGGCTGGTTATATTCCGACCATTTTTCTATTACCTGGTTGATGGTATGGATATGATCTATAGTAGAGTACCGTTTCCGAAAACCTGCTTGATCCTCTGCTTGATTGCAGTCTAAGGTTGTCCTGATTCTATTAGCGATTACCTTAGTAAATACCTTATACGAACAGACAGTAAGCTGATTGCTCTGTAATTTTTAAGGTCCTTAAGGTCCCCTTTCTTATGAATAAGTATAATGTTTGCATTCTTCCATGGTTCCGGTACCGTCGATGACACCAGGCACTGCGTATACAGGGTAGCCAGGTTTTCTAGCACGATATCCCCCCCGTCCTTCAACAAATCTGTAGTTATCTGATCCTCTCCAGCTGGTTGCCTCCTTTTCATAGATTCTAATGCTTTTTTGACCTCGTCCTTCGTCACTGGTGGAACGTCTGACTGTTTTTACCTACCGCCAGTCTCATTACGCTCCTGACTACTTTGGCTATTGTACAGATATGTATACAACTCCTCGGCTACTTTGACTATCTTGTTCATACTCGTGATGACGTTGCCCGCCTTGTCCCTTATCGCATATATCTGGTTCTTGCCTATGCCCAATTTCTTCTTTACCGCTTGAAGGCTTCCGCTGTTCTTTACATCGGGCTCAATTTTCTCCGTGTTGTACTTCCTTATATCGGCCACCTTGCGCTTATTGATTAGCTTTGATATCTCGGCCAATTCTGTCTGGTCTATTGGATTGGAATCTTTCAAACTCTGGCGTTTCTTAATCAAATCTTTCGTCTCCTTAGACCGCCTACCGGTATCCTCTTTAACTATCCTACTGCCTACTTCTACAGCGCACTCAGTAATGATATCTCTGAATTTGTTGTTCATTGTTTCTAGGATAATGTTGCCATCCTCGGTTAGAGCTGAATATCTATTCTGTAGCGAGATCCTGAACTCTCCTGCCCTCCCCCTCGCCGCTAATTTGTTGATGGGCTTCTTTCTTACTAATCTGTTGCGTTCCTTCTTCAGATTTAGGCTAATTCGGGGCCTCACCATCATGTGGTCGCTGCATCGCACTTTCCCGATTACCTCTACATCTTGCATGATGGTGGGGGTTGAACATAGTATGAGGTCAATTTCATTTTTAGTCTCCCAGTTAGGACTTTTCTATGTTCATTTTCGGTTCTTCCGTCTGCTGAAGAAGGTATTCATGATTCTTAACTTATAACGCTCTGCAAACTCAACTAGTAACTCCGCCCTGTTACTCCCAGAACCAATGCCATAGTCACCTACTGCCTGGTCTCCTGCCTACTTTTTCTCTACCTTAACATTAAAGTCGCCCATTACTACAGTATACTGCGTCTTACCTTTTCGCATTGCCGATTCTACATCTTAGTAGAAGCTTTCAACTGACTGGTCATCATAACTATATATAGGTGCATAGCCCTATACAACCTTCAGTTTATACCGCTTATTAAGCCTAATTATTATGCCTGCCACCCTCTCATTAATACAATAGAATTCATCTATATTACCCGCTATAAACTTATTGACAAGGAAACCTATACTCCTAGTTTTCGCATCTCCGGCAAGCCTCGATAACACAGTACATGCCCATCCTTCAGTACAGTATATGTCTCATTCGGCCTCCTAACCTCACTAAGCCCTATGACATCCCATTTCATAATCTCTAGTTCCTGTAAGAGCACTGCTAAACTAGCTTCACTAGTTAGGGTTCTAGCATTAAACTTTGCCAGGGTCAGTTTTCAATGGCGGCCTGTCCAGCGGAGCCAGGAATTCTTAGCACCCCCTGCAGCGTCACAGGTCTGACCGCCGCTGTAGACAGTTGTTCCGCATCCGCTGGTGACTGAGGGCCGGGGTTTTATGGAACTAATCATGAGAGGTTGCGGCCAATTACTGCTCCAGAGTTGCCAACTCCTGTTCTGGCGAGGGAGTGCGTTGCCGGAGGTGTTCACCGGCATCTGGTAGCACCCCAAACCTGTTTATGCAATTCCATCAACACGCGGATTTATTTTTTTTTTATCCGGTAGAGAATTGCGTGGTACCGGGATTTGAATCCCGGTCCTCTTGCATGCGAGACGGATGTTTACCACTACGCCACCGCTGCACCTTCGGCTTCGGTTGAGTCCTATTTCCATATAACCCCTATAACCTTAAAGGAACCATTCGGGTTGACAGCACCGGCCAGTTTGGCTGTGTAGTACAGTCGCGTGCCATCGCACAAGTTGTCGACAGCCAGTGCCAGATTCTGTCTGTCCTCTGCCAGCAACCAACCGCCACAGACATTTTCGTAATTTTTCTCTCACAATATTGACAACTCCGACCCATAATTTTTGGGGGTTTAATGCCATCGCGCTAAAATGTTTTAGTAATTTTATTCCAGTGTATTAAAGGGACCCCGCATTGCAGGTAATATTCTGTAGCCTTGCACTGCTGTACTCTTCCTAGCGCATTTTTTTAGCTCCCGCACCGAAGCCTTCCTCGTTCTTAAAAAATGTGCATATATCATGAGCACCGCGTTGCTCGCGAAAAAAAAAAAAACCACACCACATCAAACGCGACAGATGCGGTCACTTACGATGTACGCATATCCATTTCGTCTTAGGCACGACGGGATGTCCAAGGCGAAGCCTGTAGCTCAGACACCGCTCTTTTAGCAGAGGAGATCTCCTCTTCGAAGCCAAGTTATTTAACTTCTCGTTGCTCTTGTTCGTGCTTGCTGCTGTAGCTGCGCGGAGATGAAGAGAAGAAAAGAAAGAAAACCATTCTCTATCTGTGACGCGGTACACACTCTCTCCTTGTGGGATGCAGCTTCGTGCCCCTCTCCGGGATGCGTGCGGGAGCTGCGAGCATCAAATACCGACCTGGAGTGCCCCACAGTAAACACTTGACGCGCGTCGTTCGCAGCGGCACGAGACTCTGACAGGCAAAGAAAATAGCTACATCATCACATCAGACTCTTCGCCCTCTTTTAAGGCAAGGAGGGGACAGCGAGGGCTGTGCAGCATTCCCTCTGCTCCTCCCATTGTCCTCTCAGCTCCAAAACACAGAGCCGTGCAAATATGTGTCAGTTAGGTAAACACTTCCCAAGGAAGCCAATCATAACTACAAGTAAGCACAAAACGAGTACACAATGCGAGCCTGCCAAGGGTAGTTGCCTTCCTACATTATCTACAAATGGAACAACTCAATAAGAGTGAGGGCGAATGCGTGGTGCAAACTAAGAACACAAGTTAAGCAAAGACAAATAATAAAAGCTTGCTTCACATTCGGTTAGTTGTCTATCGTGTGCCTCTTGAAACTGTCTCAGAGCGGTTACGTGTATATAACGTTTAATGCTTGAATGTTTGAGATTTAGCTCTCATGCAACAATGAAGAATATTTTACAAAAAAAAAAAAAAAAAAAGCTTTTTTGTTCCGCAGAGACGTAACCAGAAATGAATATGTGCTTTCCCGGGATTGATCTCATACTCTGAAAAAAAAAAACTTATTGGGAAAAATTAAAAGTGAGATCTAACCAGTACATCTGCTTGTAGACACTGGTTGGAACGCACACACTTGAAATTGAAAATTCTTCTAAATAGGGCAACGAGAACTCTCCCTGCAGTTTGAAGTTTTCCACTCTCGGTTTGCCCCTGAATGGCAAAGCGGAGTTTGCGAAGGCTTTTAGAGGCGCACGCGACTAAGAAAGGGGGACGCCACTTGACTGTTCAGGCGGCGTTTTATCCCATCATTGTCCTGTGGTGGACGACTAGCATGTGGGAGTACTCACGGGGCTCGGGCTCTGCTCTCGGAGCCAATCTCCTTACCGCTACCTCTAACCACATTCGCGGCAGAGAAGGAAGAAACACCGAGGCACAAACAGCAGGCCAAGCTTTTTATTGGGAGTGCCCAATTTTCATCCTCGGTCATAGCAGCATCCGCGCGCTCCGGCGTCACGGCGTCGTCTCTCTCGAGATGCAGATTTTTGCAGGAAGGGCAGCCTGGCGCGCTACGCCAGTTTTCTAACTCCCGCCCTCTCCGCCACAGTTCAGGAGGAAGCAGACCAGTACGGGAAAGATGAGGGCTCCCCTTGAAAGAGAGAAAGAGAGGGGGGTTGTTCGCCGCGTCGTGCGGGCGCGGGGAAAGTTGAATTCCCACAAGCAATAGCTAACGCTTTAATAATATTCTTATATTTAGTGTTGTGAAGGATAAAAGAAAGAAAAAAGTTATTTCAGTCATATAATGAAAGTTTCGCTTTCTGGCCACACTGGAGATTGTAGGCTTCGATTAGTTCTTTTTTTTTTTCATTCATTGTCACACCATCTGTATTTCAGTTGCAATAATCCGGCCTCTAGACTATTTCCGCCGGCCTCTTAATACGGTTTATGACAAGATCAACCTTATCAACCCAGTTCACGTTCAAATATCACGTGTTTCTTTATTTTTTCGTTTCGCGTACTGACCGGATGCTGACACTGCATGCAGCGCACGTGAAGTTCGCCTGGTAAAACTAGCAGCAAGTGCTATGTGCTGAAATCTAACAACCGTGGATTTGTTATCACGTTATAAATCTGGGTTCAATCCTACGATTCCCTCTAGGCACGAGTTACTTAAAACGGGGCTATAGTCTTTGTCAAGTCCGCTTCGCGACAGGGACGCGACACCAATCTCCTGCCCTCCCTATTTCATAAGGTGTTGCTGCAAAAAGGGACAACCTCAAGTGACCAAGGCGTTGTAGAAATGTCTCGCACCAGTTCAAAATTCTTCGATAAATAAAAGTCATATTTTCCTTAAAAAATTAAAACGATACTTTTATTTGTCTCTTCTAATAGCAACTCTTAATGTTCCAGATATTACAGTGAAAACATTAGTTAAAAGAACATAAGTATTGCGACGTTTGTCCCTCTATGAAATCCTTTTGAAAGTATCTTTAGTCCAATGCTTACATTCTGAAAAAGAAAATAAGAAACAGTGCGCACAGAACAAAGGACACAAAAGAGTAGAAACTACAGGCGCTGTACTCGCAACTAATTGTTCATTCCAAAAACACCGAAAAGCATATATAAAACAAGAAAAAAATTAAGCAGTCATGTAGGCGCGTCTAGATATAAAAACTCCCTTTCATGCAGGACAACTCAAGGGTCATTGAAACACATGGGCTCATTCTTACTGATATGATAATCTCCTGACACATTTCTGGGTAATTGATTAGGGTCCGAAAAAAATTGTAGTTTAATCAAGTAAAGGCCTGCACCCACTACTTTCCATGCAGTGCTTGGCAATATTTGAAGAAGAGGATTTTCCTAAAGACAGGTTGTGCTCTTGCAAGCGGACATTCAGGCAAAGGCCAGTTTGACCAATTTAGGTCTGGCCACTGGATAGCGCAACTCTTTCTTGGCATCTGACGTACCGGTTTACATGGTTCACGGAGCACCCCTTCAGAGTATCAGGCACACCACGACTACGGCATGTGCCAACAATGGCAAATACACTGCCAACTTTTTTCGAAATTGAAAATAGAATATTCACAACGTATCTGTTATCCATGTTTTATAACTGACGAGAGGACCAATGAACGTAAAGAATAACAGTTACCTTTTCCTTTTTCTTCCCCTCCTCTGCACTCGTATGAGATGGCATATTAACAATGTTAACTCTCCTATCACCTTGGTGCAAGTTAGACCGAAGACGTCTTCTGCAAACCCGACCGGTCTTATTTTGTTCTCTTTTTCACAGAAACTGTAATCCATTGAATGAATATCTGAATTAACTAAATATATGTCACAGCAATAACACATTTCATTATTTTAGGAAGACTTGACGGAAAATTTAAAGCAGCTACATTTACCTCGGGTAGTACATACAGCTCACATGGTCTTGCCTAAAACTACGCTTAATATTTAGGAACTGCGAACAATCATCATTGGGCGTTTCGAAGGTAAATGCTGGTCTGCATCCGTTTCCATTAAGAACCTTGAGGACAACCACAATGCGCCTATTAAAACCAAGTCTATTCACAAACATCTGAAGATCTCGACGTACCTAAACTCATTTATAAATGTCAATCCAGTTCATATTAATGTTGGTTTCAACCTTAGGAAAGAAAATATTGCAGAGGGCATGAGATACTTTTCTTGCAATAGATACACCTGTTGTTCATTGTTTTCGTTTTTCTAGGAAACAAACGGCCATTCTGATCTGCAAAGGTGGAAGCAAGATAAAACGATAACATCTCTACCAAGGAAGGCACTCAAACACCACTGGTAATACAAAGCGTTCTTTATCGTTATCCTCAGTGCTGTAGTTATTGACAAATTTGAGAAACTTATTATACCGGAGCGAGTCGAAAAGACCCTTGACAACAATACTGAAAGCTGACACTCTGTTAGGATTGTGATGCCTCAGGTAAACCACCAGGGCTAAAAAATCCGGCGTAAGGGTACACGAAAGCGAGACACCTAGTGGTTTAGCAGGAAGCCTGAAGCAATATGTTGGCAAGTCGACCGCTTAGTGGCAATAGTGCGGAATGTTATGCTTTATCGTTATCTCTGCTGACAAAAAAGAAATATTCAAGCTAGTGCCGTGAGCTTTTTGATGCCTGGACATTAATGCTTTAGGTTGAAACGTGACAAGAGGCCCAACGCACATTGCTTTACCTTGGCCGCTTTAACCTTAACTCGTATAAAATGGGCTTTCTTCGCATTATCAGGTTTTTTTATGTATAATACGTCGGGCAAGACACAAAAACCCTTTTTGACCGAAACGACTACCCGCTGCACGCTGCATGTAAAACAATCTACCAAGGGCTTGAGGCAATATTTGCTCTTCGTTCCAAGCCCAGATATTTGGATTGAATTAACACATTGCCCAATGCACCTGGGAAGCTCATGCACACGAACGTGGCTCGAGATGGTTCTTGCAGTCGATACCTTTTCCATCTTTTTAAGGATTGGCTAGATGCAAAACTTCGCTGCGATCTCCAACATTTTTCGATGAACATCCATTGTTTTGCCTCCTCGTAATATTAGCACTTTTCTCTCAGGGGATGAAGGATTTCTTTTATCAAACAGCCAGGGACGGGCAGCACTCCAGGGAAGGCAGTATGTTTGTCTGCCAGGTCGCACCATAACTCAAATATCCGCGGTGTTGTTGATCCTGCCCGTAAGCCACGTGTAGGCACCACCTGTAGAAACGGAAATGACTCCATCATTTTAAAGAAATGGCTTGGTTTGGTTTGCGGTGTTTAACATTCAAATTCGGCTCAGGCTATGAGTGACGCCGTAGTGGAGGGCTCCGGAAACTTCAATCCCCTGATGTTCTTTAACGTGCACTGGCATCGCACAGCACACGGACGCCTTGCTTTTAGCCTAAAGAAACGACGCGGAATATCCTGCGGCTATGGCCCTGAACGGCTAAAGCCCGCTGCATAAACGTTTTGGCTTCATCACAAAGATCTTCGCATCCGAGGAGACAAATAATGGCTTGTGCTCACAGACGGCTATTAAGGCTGCCAGAGTGGCAGGGTTATTAAAGAGCGGGTTAATAATATCGTATAGGAGCTTGAGCTACTAAAATAAACTGAAGAAACATCGACATTTCAGCTGGTTACTCAAAAGACAACAAAAGGCAAGGCATCACAGGATCCTTTGTCCTGCGTGTGCTGTTTTTTTTTTTTTTTTTTTTTTCCCAAAGCAAACGAGCTCAAATGTCGGTTTTATTGATTAAATCTTGCTCTTTACTTCTGTGTTTATGCAAGTATTTTCAATAATCACAAATTAAAATGCCTCCTAGCTAATCAAAAGTTTATTTTTGCTCCAAACATGCGACGTTGCAGCGGCATATATACAGCCACAGCCACTCGAGCAGTGGGAGTGGGAGAAGGATACAAGGCGAACTTGCGTGCATTATAGGAGACATAACTATGCATGATAAGAAACGAAAGTTGCCTTCCTCCATCCTTGAAGCTGTTCACTATCCACTTATTGAAGCCCAGGAATAATTTTAGAATCAGTAAATGCGAAGCTCCTCGCTAGCGCTATCTAGTTTGTGATATAGTATTCTTAGCACAAAGATCGCGGAACCCACGACTCAAGCCCCGATATATTGCTTCAGACATTAGGCCGTGTGAAGGCATTGTCTCAGTGCAGAATTTTGGCATACCGTCGCTTATATTTAGGTGTGTTAAGAAAAATATTCAAATTCTTCGGATTATTGCGTAGCGCAATTATTTCTCCTTCGCATCAAATAAATGTATGCATCAATCAAGTCTGAGTCTTGCTTCAAATTTAAACATTCAGCAGTTTTGGCAATATGTGGAAGGTTTGTAGGCACCGGAACGAAGGCCTAAGTGGGAATTCCAGGGCTTTTCTGGTGGACAGACGAAGTCAAACGACTGTGAACTCATTGCCACATTTCACACACTACACAGTGATTCAATACTTTTTTTCCGGAACGCAGTTTCAACGAAGGAAACCTTAGCTTCGCGGGTATGAATACCATCCCGAGTTGACCAGCTCCAATGAAACATATCACTGTGAATTGACTTGAAGCCATATCGTAGCTGCCGTTGCATTTTTGTTATGCTTTCTTTTGTGGTGCAGCTTAGAGCATTTCACACTGATTTTGTTTTTGTTCTGATTTTTTTTGCATTGGTCAGCTTTCTTGTTTACGTTGTAGTTTAGTTTCCTCTTACACTACTGCTTGCACAACCTTACCTAGGCTACAATGGCTTGATCGATACACTTTTACAGAGCTCGCAAAGTCAGCAGAGCCAATGACACTGTAGCCGTTAATCCGTGACTCCACTTCAGAAAGATGCTCAACAGGTTAGGAGTGCGCAGAAGCCCTTTGAAGTGGCCTGCTGACTGGCCTTATCCACCGGCCGCATGAATAGCACCAGCACTACTGGTTTCAGTTGTATGGAATTCAACGTCTAAAGGTAGTGCAGGATTTCAAGGAAGCCGCTGTGGAGGGCTCCGGAGGGCAGGGACCAAGAGCATTTGGGTGCTCATGCGCGTGAATAAAGTGCTTCTTGAATTTTTACTTTCAGAATCTTTCAGAACAATGAGAATTAAGGTGTTCTTTCTCACGCTGCTTGCAAGCCTGTCTCGCTTTAAAGGCTGTGACAGGCTTGATCTCAAGCTGGTTGCAGTGTTCTTACCAGGGACGATATCGTCAAGGACAAAGAATTGACGTGTCCAGGGTAGCATTACTTGGACGTTCTAGGACGTATGAAATGGCCGGGCGAGCGAGAGAATGACAAGAACCCATTATCCACTACCATGAATAAAACAAGCCCAATTGTATATTATACATTTCGGCCACGTGACGTCGCCGTAAAAGGGATAGGTATATGGCAATATTATTTCCCCTTATATTTCCTCTAACCATATCCCGAAATCCATTTATTCTTGAAGATATCTAATTTCGGCATGTTAAATACCCAATAAAGATCCTCTCATAGCCTAAGACACTTCGGGACGTGACACCCACATTAAGCAAAGCTAAGCAGTAAATCGGAAACGTTTAAATATTGTTTTGGCTTGGTCAAAACGACTGCTTACAAGCTTGCACTAGTTGAATGTTACACCCACATCATACCCGGGCCCAGGAGCAAGACGCACTCAGCCTTGCGGAGTCACAAGCCCGTCTACCATCTCTCAGGGAGACTTCCATTTCCACGGAGTGATCACGACTAACTGGTATTCAGGAAGCCTACAGACAAACGGCAACGTCATGCTTGCTTGTTGACTGTACGAATTTCTGCCGTCACGCAAAAGAACAAAATTGGCTGCTTTAACACCAACGCATTCACTTGGCTCTCACATATATCGACTGACCGTGGCCTTCAGCCGCACTTCATATGATATGGAACTTGGAAGATAAGTCAGCATCATCGCGCTCTGTCTCCAACGTCTTCAATACCCTCTAGTGATCATACGACTGACACTGCAGCGCGTGGCGCAAACAGAAAGTGATAAAGCTTCTTGCCGGCGGTGGAAACAATAAACAATGAAAAAGAAGCCGTTTTATCTCGGGACATAGTGCTCCATCGAGAAACGTATACCTGTGTTTAATGTTGCGCTCGTGGCTGTTGTGTATGCAAGCTTTCAAGTTTTATCGACATTCTCATTCTGAGCAAGCTTCGGATCACACTGTCATCGGGCTAAATCGAAACCCCTGCTCCTGGCCAGCACCTCTCACAACCACCCCGTTTACGTGGCGAGATAAACAGCTTTTTTTTTACAGAGTACAGGCTTTTATTTTAAAGCTCTAGTACACCTTTGTACTCTTTTTGTAGGTGTAGGCTGGCAGAGTTCTTCCAAGAGCGGGAAGCCGTAATGCTTATTGTAACCGAAGCGCAGGGTGCTGCGGACTCTGCGCAAGAATCTAACAGGAAAACCATATAGAGCTCGAAGTCGGTGTCACTAAAAAGACAGAGGAAGAGGGTCCTGTAACCCTGCGAGCGCTGGTGCAGCGAGCACAGTTGCGGAAGAAATGAATCATCGAGCAGCTCAGATTTGTGACATCAATTGAACAAGTACAGGAGGAAACACCAGTGCGCAGGAAAAGAACATGTGGGAGATGACTCAGTGTTGATGTCACAGTTGCAAGTGTAGAACATTGCTCTTCAGCTATGAACTTCATGCTTCGAGCTCCAATAACTGGCTGAGATACGTCTCACCTAAGGGCGCGGAGCTTGTTGCAGATTCTCTTCTGATCTGCAATCGGAACAAGGTGATAGAAGAAGAGGTTTGAACCTTAGAGCACGCGAACTGAAGTATGCGCCATGTTAATAACGGGGGGATCGGGTATTAAAAGCAGTTAGAGGCGGCCTGGTGTTTGCCCTCCTTCTATAGCGTAATCTAGTAAGGTAAGCTGCTCCACGCGGCGAGCGTTGAAGCAGCGCAAAACAACATTGAAATGCCACCTACGGGCGATATATATGAGATCTAGAGAGCGCATGAAGGCCTTCCTTTATCTCCAGGTGTGCCGTTTAGCTCCTTTCAATACAATGTGCTCCATATCACCAAACTAGCATGCGGTGCCGCAACAGCAGTGCTCCCATGGCCCTGGTTTCGTAGTGCTCTTTTTTTCTTTTTTTTTTGTGCGCTCAAGGCATGACAAGACGGCTGACGCGCTCCGTCGCATGCCTAGGCAGCCATACCATATCTCTAGCGCGAAAAAAAAAAAAACTTGAGGGACGCTTAAGCTACGCCATTAAAAGTAGACAGCAATAGCGATTACACAATTACAGGTTACTAATAACAAATCAAAATTACCAATCACCGATCGCAAATAGCAGTTGCCTATTGTCAATTACAGCCATCGATTGCCAGTCACAATTACCAACCTACCAATCGTATATAACAATAATTGACCAGGATATATTGCTCGACATACTACCCCATACATTACTGATATCCATACAATCCTTTTGTTAAAGAACAATGAACCGGAATAATACCGCCTTTCTTTCCGCGCCGCTATCTCACTCTTATTTGGCATACTGATAATGACACTAACAATACTGCACATTACTACCCATCTTGGAGATGGGTAGTAATGGAGAATGCGTAGTAATGGAGGAGAAGAGGGTTAATTGGAGAAATATGGGAGAGGCCTTCGCCCTGCAGTGGGTATAGTCAGGCGGCTGCTGCTGCTGCTGCTGCTGCTGCTGCTGCTGCTGCTGCTGCTGCTGCTGCTGCTGCTGCTGCTGCTGCTGCTGCTGCTGCTGCTGCTGCTGCTGCTGCTGCTGCTGCTGCTGCTGCTGCTGCTGCTGCTGCTGCTGCTGCTGCTGCTGCTGCTGCTGCTGCTGCTGCTGCTGCTGCTGCTGCTGCTGCTGCTGCTGCTGCTGCTGCTGCTGCTGCTGCTGCTGCTGCTGCTGCTGCTGCTGCTGCTGCTGCTGCTGCTGCTGCTGCTGCTGCTGCTGCTGCTGCTGCTGCTGCTGCTGCTGCTGCTGCTGCTGCTGCTGCTGCTGCTGCTGCTGCTGCTGCTGCTGCTGCTGCTGCTGCTGCTGCTGCTGCTGCTGCTGCTGCTGCTGCTGCTGCTGCTGCTGCTGCTGCTGCTGCTGCTGCTGCTGCTGCTGCTGCTGCTGCTGCTGCTGCTGCTGCTGCTGCTGCTGCTGCTGCTGCTGCTGCTGCTGCTGCTGCTGCTGCTGCTGCTGCTGCTGCTGCTGCTGCTGCTGCTGCTGCTGCTGCTGCTGCTGCTGCTGCTGCTGCTGCTGCTGCTGCTGCTGCTGCTGCTGCTGCTGCTGCTGCTGCTGCTGCTGCTGCTGCTGCTGCTGCTGCTGCTGCTGCTGCTGCTGCTGCTGCTGCTGCTGCTGCTGCTGCTGCTGCTGCTGCTGCTGCTGCTGCTGCTGCTGCTGCTGCTGCTGCTGCTGCTGCTGCTGCTGCTGCTGCTGCTGCTGCTGCTGCTGCTGCTGCTGCTGCTGCTGCTGCTGCTGCTGCTGCTGCTGCTGCTGCTGCTGCTGCTGCTGCTGCTGCTGCTGCTGCTGCTGCTGCTGCTGCTGCTGCTGCTGCTGCTGCTGCTGCTGCTGCTGCTGCTGCTGCTGCTGCTGCTGCTGCTGCTGCTGCTGCTGCTGCTGCTGCTGCTGCTGCTGCTGCTGCTGCTGCTGCTGCTGCTGCTGCTGCTGCTGCTGCTGCTGCTGCTGCTGCTGCTGCTGCTGCTGCTGCTGCTGCTGCTGCTGCTGCTGCTGCTGCTGCTGCTGCTGCTGCTGCTGCTGCTGCTGCTGCTGCTGCTGCTGCTGCTGCTGCTGCTGCTGCTGCTGCTGCTGCTGCTGCTGCTGCTGCTGCTGCTGCTGCTGCTGCTGCTGCTGCTGCTGCTGCTGCTGCTGCTGCTGCTGCTGCTGCTGCTGCTGCTGCTGCTGCTGCTGCTGCTGCTGCTGCTGCTGCTGCTGCTGCTGCTGCTGCTGCTGCTGCTGCTGCTGCTGCTGCTGCTGCTGCTGCTGCTGCTGCTGCTGCTGCTGCTGCTGCTGCTGCTGCTGCTGCTGCTGCTGCTGCTGCTGCTGCTGCTGCTGCTGCTGCTGCTGCTGCTGCTGCTGCTGCTGCTGCTGCTGCTGCTGCTGCTGCTGCTGCTGCTGCTGCTGCTGCTGCTGCTGCTGCTGCTGCTGCTGCTGCTGCTGCTGCTGCTGCTGCTGCTGCTGCTGCTGCTGCTGCTGCTGCTGCTGCTGCTGCTGCTGCTGCTGCTGCTGCTGCTGCTGCTGCTGCTGCTGCTGCTGCTGCTGCTGCTGCTGCTGCTGCTGCTGCTGCTGCTGCTGCTGCTGCTGCTGCTGCTGCTGCTGCTGCTGCTGCTGCTGCTGCTGCTGCTGCTGCTGCTGCTGCTGCTGCTGCTGCTGCTGCTGCTGCTGCTGCTGCTGCTGCTGCTGCTGCTGCTGCTGCTGCTGCTGCTGCTGCTGCTGCTGCTGCTGCTGCTGCTGCTGCTGCTGCTGCTGCTGCTGCTGCTGCTGCTGCTGCTGCTGCTGCTGCTGCTGCTGCTGCTGCTGCTGCTGCTGCTGCTGCTGCTGCTGCTGCTGCTGCTGCTGCTGCTGCTGCTGCTGCTGCTGCTGCTGCTGCTGCTGCTGCTGCTGCTGCTGCTGCTGCTGCTGCTGCTGCTGCTGCTGCTGCTGCTGCTGCTGCTGCTGCTGCTGCTGCTGCTGCTGCTGCTGCTGCTGCTGCTGCTGCTGCTGCTGCTGCTGCTGCTGCTGCTGCTGCTGCTGCTGCTGCTGCTGCTGCTGCTGCTGCTGCTGCTGCTGCTGCTGCTGCTGCTGCTGCTGCTGCTGCTGCTGCTGCTGCTGCTGCTGCTGCTGCTGCTGCTGCTGCTGCTGCTGCTGCTGCTGCTGCTGCTGCTGCTGCTGCTGCTGCTGCTGCTGCTGCTGCTGCTGCTGCTGCTGCTGCTGCTGCTGCTGCTGCTGCTGCTGCTGCTGCTGCTGCTGCTGCTGCTGCTGCTGCTGCTGCTGCTGCTGCTGCTGCTGCTGCTGCTGCTGCTGCTGCTGCTGCTGCTGCTGCTGCTGCTGCTGCTGCTGCTGCTGCTGCTGCTGCTGCTGCTGCTGCTGCTGCTGCTGCTGCTGCTGCTGCTGCTGCTGCTGCTGCTGCTGCTGCTGCTGCTGCTGCTGCTGCTGCTGCTGCTGCTGCTGCTGCTGCTGCTGCTGCTGCTGCTGCTGCTGCTGCTGCTGCTGCTGCTGCTGCTGCTGCTGCTGCTGCTGCTGCTGCTGCTGCTGCTGCTGCTGCTGCTGCTGCTGCTGCTGCTGCTGCTGCTGCTGCTGCTGCTGCTGCTGCTGCTGCTGCTGCTGCTGCTGCTGCTGCTGCTGCTGCTGCTGCTGCTGCTGCTGCTGCTGCTGCTGCTGCTGCTGCTGCTGCTGCTGCTGCTGCTGCTGCTGCTGCTGCTGCTGCTGCTGCTGCTGCTGCTGCTGCTGCTGCTGCTGCTGCTGCTGCTGCTGCTGCTGCTGCTGCTGCTGCTGCTGCTGCTGCTGCTGCTGCTGCTGCTGCTGCTGCTGCTGCTGCTGCTGCTGCTGCTGCTGCTGCTGCTGCTGCTGCTGCTGCTGCTGCTGCTGCTGCTGCTGCTGCTGCTGCTGCTGCTGCTGCTGCTGCTGCTGCTGCTGCTGCTGCTGCTGCTGCTGCTGCGGCCACCGCCGCCGCCGCCGCCGCCGCCGCCGCCGCCGCCGCCGAGCTCGAGAGCCTTCGTGGCATATTCCTATAGCATGCCCATCTCGCCTGGAGAGGACATGCATTCGACTTCCATACCCGCCCAATTAAAGCTAATTTACTCTTACGACCAGTTTTGGAAGTACACGAACCTTACCGATTTCGGCTTTTTTATCCCTCCCCTTTTTGATTCAGGTTGCTTGGATTATTTTTCGACAGAGGCAGAACGATGACGCTGGCTTCTCCGTCTCACGGACTCCTTAACACTATAGAGTCAAAAGACGTAATATGAAAAGAGGGCCATAGAGTCGCTGTTGCTGCGGCGCCATTTTTGTTTTGCAATGTCAGTGTACTTTAAAAAACCCGAGGTGGTCGAAATTTCCGGAGTCCTTCACTACGGCGTCTCTCATAGCCTTGGTCGCTTTTAGACGTTAAACCCTACAAACCAAACCAAACCGAACCAAACCATTTATGTTTTGGTGCGCTAAAACTATCGTGCGCGCCACCGTGGCAGCGCTAGCGTGATGGCCTCTTTACTCTTTCTCCCGCCGCGGTAGGGCGCAGTGGTTAGGGCATTCGGCTGCTATACTCAAGGATGCGGTATCGAATCCCGGCCGCAGCGGCCGCTCTTTTATAAAGGCGAAAAGCAAGGTGCGCTCGTGTGCTGTGCGATGTCAGCACGTTAAAAACACCCGGGTGGGCAAAATTTCGGGTGCCCTCCACTACGGCGCCTATCATAGTATCAGTCTATTTGTGACGTTAAACTCAATCAATCAAATCATCTATATTCTTTTCGCTCCTCTGACAATGCACATCCACTCCTCTTAACACCCACAATGTGTTAGGTGATGTGGTATAGTGAGCTGATTAGGCATATAGCTAGAGGCAAATATGTTGGTTCGAATCCCTATGGCCAAGTCTAGCACATGAATGCCACTTAGGCAGATAATTGATATCGCACAACAGAGAAATGCGATTTGGTGCCACGTAGAGATCTATTATAGGGATGCCATAGGGGTGAATTGCGTTCAGAGAAGACAAGGAGAGGAACTACCCTGCCAAAGGCGTTGGGGACATGCGAGACTCAACAGAGTGCGAGATGAAGTTATCGAGCGAATGCATATCTATTCTGTAGTACCATCGGATTACTGCCCCGTTGATTTCGATTTGCGTGAAACGTGGTGCAAGTGGCAGCGGCACCCCCCGCATGAGCCCGGGCGTGAAAAACACCGATCTGCCTCGTTCGTGGATGTACGGAGATGCAAGAAAGCGTAGATTTCTCGCTCCAGCTTCTTGAAAATCATGAATGTAATGTAGCGTTCATGCGGTTTGCGCGGACGAGCGCGTAGCAAGCAGTGTGGATGGAATTTCTTCTAGTTGACTTTATCCATGGGCCTACAGACTCGACGGTATATTGTTTTTTTTTTTTTTAAAACAGCGCGAAAAGGCGATGACGGAACAAGCTGTTTAAATGTGGATAAAACCTACTTGCCCAGCTATCGATTCTTCTGGATATATTGGTTGAACGAATTTTCACAAATTTTGTTTTGAAATATTAAGCTGCTCCACAGATTCCTACTCGTGATCGTTTAGGACATCAAAGATGAAAGTGTGCTTTTTTCCTTTTCACGAGCAGGGTACACATGCTCAAGTAACACAGCAAGACTCTGTCCTTTACCTAACCCATGTCACGGTGATTATAAATGATCAACAACTCGTGTACAAAGTAACGGAGCCACTCCAATCCTTAAAAGCTAGGCTGAGGTCACATAAGCAGCACGAATACTATATTTCTTGTTCGCCCATGTCCTCACTGCAAATAGTATTTACTTTTTTATCCCATGCAGGGATGACCCCAACGTGTTCAAGTTGCACAGAAAGACTATGTCCTTTGCCTACACAATGTCACGGGGATGAAAATGGTGCAACTACAATTCGTGCATAAAGTAACGGAGCCCCTCCAATCCTTAAAAACTAGGCTGAGGCCACATAAGCAGCACGTATACTTTATTCTTTGTTCGCCCGTGTCGTCACGGAAAACAGCGGCCCCTTGAATGAAACAAAGTGAATCAGTGATCAGTAGAACGAGATTGCATTTGCAAATATCTTTTCTATTAGTGCACTCATTCGCTCACCCCCGATCAAGAGAGAGGGATTTAGCCTGGTATCTGGCCAATGACCGACCGTGACTCTTGTAGTGCTTTCACTCTAAAAAGACACCGGAGAGGATTCCAGTCGGTGAGATTCGAAACCGGGTGCTCGGGTCCTTTAGCCGAGCGTCTTAACCACTAAATCATCGCGGCAGAGAGTTTTTCGTTCTTACGTAGGTTAGGATTAAGCATCCGTCACTTGACATGGCGGCTTCCAGATGAAGCCACAACCCGTAGCCATAGATTGATGGCAACCGCCACAAGCCGGTTTCAAAGGGAGCGCTCTATTTCATCCAACCATCCGTTATCAAGCGCGCTGCTGCACCAGACCTGATCGCGGAGTCTACGGTTAAACCTCCAAAATTTGTCGCAGCGGCTTCCAGAGGGAGCCACATGTCAATTTGAAACTGCTTCTTCCTGTGCTTTCGCACTATCATCAGTTTAACAGATAACCACTACTGTAGTGTGGTAATCTTCGTCTTCATAGCCACTGCCATGCATCGCGTGCTGACGCGCTCGAGGACGAAGAAGTTGGTTTAAAGGAACCAAGATGCGCTATAAAAAGACAGCCACAGGAAAAAGCCAAGGAGACAAGGAGCCAAGCAATGCACCAACTCGCCCAACAAGAAGTTCTTCTAAACGAAGAAGTTGGTCTCTGCCTTGCTGATTCGCCATGCCTGACGCTCCGCGGCGAGTTCCTCCTGAGGGACTAAATCCATCTGGGTTTACTGAATAAATACACCCCTACAATTGATGGAAGTGCTGGGCATGTTCCATCCACCGTGGAACTCACAAGGCGCACATTGCCCTCTGCTTCCACCATGCCGCACGAGACCATCTCGATATCGCCGCCCATACTAACCACGGTACTGTGTTCTGGCGTTCTACGGCAGCGTGATCCATGCCTCTTCAGTGACACGGCCGACCAAGACGTCGACGGCTGGTTGTGGGCGTAAGAGCGTGTCACCAGTTATAACAGGTGAGACGACACTATCAAGCTAAGGCGAACCTCTGGTTTCGTAACCATGAGGCACACCTGCCATCTTGGTCTGCATTTAAGAAGAATTTTGCGGAAGTTTTCGGCCGTCCTGCAGTTCGCAAGCTCCGAGCAGAACAACGCTTGCGTGAGCGTACTCAGCATGCCGAAGAGTCATTCACAAGTTATATAAAAGACATCGTTGACCTGTGCAAACGTGTCGACCCACTAATGTCCGAAGCGGCTAAGATAAAAAAACATCCTGAAAGGTATCTCCGAGGACGCTTGTCAGATGCTCTGGGTGAAAAATCCTGCCACCGTCAGTGACGTGATTAAGCTTTGCCAGAGCTACGACGAGCTTCGAAAGCAGCGCGCTTCTACCCGGAGGTCCGGTATTAGAGACGACACCATCTCTACACTAGCCCTGGGTGGTTCTACTTCACCAGAGGACAGCCCTTTGATTCAACAGATCAAAGCCTTCGTTCGCGAAGAGGTCGCCCACCAGCTATCCCTGGTCCCTCAATTACAAGATACTGGTCGCCTTGTACATGACATGGCTCCATCTCTGGCACCTACCATACGGCGTGTCGTGCAAGACAACATCGCAGATGTCCTTCCGCCCAACCCGGTGCTCCCGCCCACCCAGCCCTGTGCAGGCGCAAGTAGCGGCACCATTGACGTACGCCTAAGTAACGGCCAGGCCGCTAATGCCAACCGCACTTGTTTTCTATCAGGCCGGCCCTTCCAACCATCCTCCGCCTTTGCCTGGGTTTACATTCCATGTGTCTATTCTGAGGGTACACCAATGCCTTACGGACCCTTGGCGTACCGCGGACAACCGGCCAATATGCTACTCTTGCCGGCTGCCGGGCCATGTAGCACGTCTTTGCCGCCAGCGCCTTCCACGTTCTCACCCTGACCCCTGGAACTACTCGTACGACACCGACCAGTCCTCGCCGACTTCGTTCCGACTTCGTTTCTCGGGACAATCAAACGTATAACTCTCGCCGATCATCTTCCCCTCGTCGCCGTTCACCATCCCCGCTTCGCTAACGTCCTACCGGCGCTGTTGAGGGAAACTAACAGTCGCAGTTCCCGGGGCAAGAACTGCGCTTGGTTCGAACTCTTCAAGTCCTCCGTCTTCTCCCGCTAATGTAATACAAGTGTTTGTCGACGGCGTTGCAATACTCGCTCTTGTTGACACGCGCGCTGCAGTATCCGTCATCAGTGAATCTCTTTGCCGTCGTATTCACAAGGGGACCACCGTACTGCCCGACTTTTCGCTTCGCACCGCTTCATCCCAGCGCGCATTCATCCCTCAGCAGCGTGCACGGCCCGTGTTCTCATCGAAGACGTCTTATACACCATCGAGTTTATTGTACTGGCTCACTGCTCACACGACATCATCCTGGGCTACGATTTCCTTTCCACTCATCGTGCCGTTATTGACTGCGCCCGCGCGGAAGTTGCCTTTTTCCCTGTGTGTGATACTGTCTTGTGTGACGTCCCTACCCGGTCGGCAAAACTCCTTGTCGCCAATGAAACAGACATACCCCCATTTTCTGCTGCCCTCGTTCCACTCTCCTGTGAAAGTGTTACTACACCGACTGTCTTCTTCCCACCGTCCGATGCCGCTTCACGCCATCCGTGCCTCCTGCTTCCATTTGCTGTTCTCAAGTTCGAAGAAGGTCTTAGTGCAATGTATGTATCGAATCCATTTTCGTGCCCATCCGTCCTGCTACGCGGCGAGTGTCTCGGTCGTATTGAAGAACTTGATCCCGCGCTTGTAAATACTCTTCCTGCCACGCCTACTTCATTAGACGTTAATGTTCTCAGCTCTTTAGATATAGCGACCGCGTCGATACTAGCCGATGTTCTTCAACAAGCTATTGACGCAGATCTTCCACCCGCGCAACGCGATCAACTCGTTGCCCTTCTACGGAGCTTCACTTATGCCTTCGACCTTCCTCACACTGCTCTGGGTCGCACGTCTGTCGTTACGCACACAATCGACACTGGTGCAAACGCACCTTTACGACAGCGTCCTTATCGCGTGTCGGCCTCTGAGCGCCAAGTCATTGCTGATAACGTGGATGATATGCTTCGCCGGGGCGTCATACATCCATCAAACAGTCCATGGGGCTTCCCCGGTTGTTTTGGTCACCAAGAAAGATGGTTCCATCCGGTTTTGCGTCGATTACCGTAGGCTAAACAAGATCACGTGCAAAGACGTTTATCCTCTGCCACGAATCGACGACGCTTTGGCTGTTTACAGGGAGCCGAGTATTTCTCCTCTTTGGATTTGCGCTCTGGCTACTGGAAGGTGCCAATGGCTGACGATGACCGTTCGAAAACTGCCTTTATGCTGATGGCTTATACGAGTTCAACGTTATGCCCTTTGGCCTTTGCAATGCCCCGGCTACTTTCGAGCGCCTGATGGACCCTGTTTTTCGTGGACTCAAGTGGCAGACCTGTCTTTGTTATATGGACGACATCGTAGCTTTTTCTACCGACTTTTCTTCTCACCGTCTCCGCCTAAAGCATGTCCTCACGTGTCTCGCCGAAGCTGGGCTTCAGTTTATTTTGAAGAAAGGCCACTTTTCCGCTCGAAAACTCACAATTTTAGGCCACGTACTTTCTAAGGACGGCATTCTTCCCGACCCCACCAAACTTCGCGCAGTTGCAGAGTTTCCGAAGCCAACCTCCCTGAAGCAGCTCCGGAGCTTCATCGGCCTCTGCTCCTACTTTCGACGTTTCATCTTGAACTTCGCCTCTGTCATCGCTCCTCTGACCCAGCTACTTGCCGGGAGCTCCAACCTTTCCGCCTGGACTCCGGCCTGCGATAAATCCTTCGACACTTTACGCCACCTTTTGGTTTCGCCTCCCATTCTACGCCGCTTTGATCCGACTGCGCCTACGGAGATTCACACTGACGCCAGTGGTATTGGGCTTGGAGCCGTCCTTACCCAACGTAAGCCTGGTTTCAGCGAGTATGTTGTGTCATACGCCAGCCGGACATTGACAGAAGCAGTCTAATTATTCAGTAACAGAAAGAGAATGTTTGGCCATTGTTTGCCAATTTTATAACGCAGTGTTTAGGGTCCATCTAGTGGCGAAGCAACCGCTCGCTTAAGCGCCACATGTATAGGAAACTCCTCTGTGACTTCCGCAAGCCGTCCGCCTCAAAGACAACACAAGTACGAAGTAATAGAAATCTTGGCGCCAGCCTAATAAAGCCATTTTAAATTCTTTTTATGATCTTGAATTATAAGCCCTATGTTTAGGCAGTGTTAAAAAGCAATCCACCTTGAACATTTCCAACTAGTGCCAAGTTGCTCGTAGGAGTGATATGTATACGATACGAGCAAGTTTCTGCTCACGGCCGCATAGAATCTCCAGCCAGTGTGGCGCAGCTGTCCTGATTGCACGCTACCTGCGCTGCTAAAGGACCACTTATAAGGCAAAGGTTTGGACGTAAGACAGTGTAGTGAGCAGAATATATGCAATAGCGTTGGCCGATAAGCAATTAAAACGCCCTACGCTTCTATATTGGTGAATATAGACCTAGGATTGGCGAAGAGTAGAGTACTGTCGTCATTCGTCGCGTTCGTAGCGTCCAGTGTTGCGACCGTTGCAAATGGGTGTATAGTTTCATGATGCGGCACAGACCACACGCTTTTCGGCGCTTTGCATAAAACATTGCACCAACTTTTTAGCAACGAAATCGCAGGCAGGAATGAATTTGGCACAGAGAGGTCAAAAGTTAGATTAGGTTTTGCCTCTTATCCGCTATTGCAAGTTGCTTCGTGTGGCCCGCCGGTTTCAGCTCGTTGGTTTAACGCAGGCGGCGATCGCTGGTCTGCTGGTGCGAGTCAGCCTGCCCTTCCACTGAACCAGTGCTATAGGCGAAGTCGTCAATCCTCCCTCCCACTGAAGGTGCGACAGTGCTATAGGCGAAGTTGTAACTCCTACCTTCCTACTGAAGGTGTGGCTGTGCCGGCGAAGTCGCCAATCCTGCCCTTCCTGAAGGTAAGGCAGTGCAGTAGGCTGACGGATGGTGCAATGAAAACGAATCTTCAGCAATATATATGGTATGGGGCTGCAGTACGCTGTAGCTGTGCCGTTGGACTATACTCGAAAGTTCCTTAAAAGCGCTGCTGGAGGACACTCTAGGTAGTGCTCATTTTACTGTATTAGCCTTGAAACTTTGTTTTATCGCAAAATGTACTTTTTTGAAGCGGGCCAGCTCGCAGGCGTTTTGTACTCGCACACAGATGTGCACCCTTCGTTCACATTCGCCATCATTTTATCAGTTAACGTCACAAGACAAGGTCTCCAAACTCGACTCACGATAACCGTGCTCGTGTAAGAAGTGTAAACATCGCCAGGGAATTGTACCGGGGAAAAATATTTTTTTTGTGGGAAGGTTACATTTCATTGCAATGCCCCGGCTACTTTGATCAATACTTAAACACGCTAGCTAAAACGTTCCACGCGGCTAAGTTCCGCTTTGCCAATAGCGTGCTTAAATGAAAATGGCTGCCTTTTTTGTTAAAAGACTAACATTTTCGATAAGCGGAGTCTTGTAACTATACTGGGGTATCCAATGCGAATGTCTAGTATCTTCGTTAGCGCCCGCACAACATTCGGCTCAGAACAAAACATGTCTTCGAACTGAGCCTTCTGTTCTTTACGGCGCACTACTAATTGATCAATACTTTTTTATTATCAGACTGAGTGTGCAATTCGCGCAGAATAATGACATTGCATTGCCTATATAGATAAATGTTATTACAGTACTTGCAGTAAGGACATGTGCAATCCGGGCACTGTCGATGAACTTGACATACATACATCATAATCATTGAACCCTTCATTCTCTTGCTGATAGAGAAAATGTATTCCCCTCTCTATCCATGTCTTATCATTATATCTCCACGCTCGAGATACTGTAAAGGCGAACGACATCGACGTCATCTGATATGCCACTGCATGTGTGCAGAAACTTTCTTGTGCTATCTGTCACTTCTACTAGCAACTCGGTATGTGTCAGCAATCCCGAACAGCGTTCAGTTTTGGCTTAATTTTGCCGTAGTATTGTATTGCTATTCAGCTAATCCTTATATGATATTGCAAACACAGCTTGAAATTCTGCGTCGATGATCGCGTCACAGCGAAAACATGTGCAGCTGGTCAGCTCTGTGCGTAAGCAGAGTATCACACCACATAGACTTAACTGTCTGGAAACACGACTCTCGTCCGGCAATCCGTATCGCAAACAAGCTTCTGCGCGAACAGTTGGCGAACTCCTTGCTGCCCCGGAAAAGCATTTCGGCAAAGCTCTGGCGCTGCCTCTCTAGCATAGCCACTCGCGTGCTCTCTTTTGTGCGTGCGTGTAGCCGCGGAAATTGATGACATCCTGCGCTGCCGAATTTCATGTGCCGAGCTGTTTTGCTAATGTCTTACGCGGTCAATTCTGGCTCGGACGATGCCACAGAGTTTCAAGAAACACGACACTACCATTTATTTATTCTCAATTCTTAAGACTCACGGACGAGTATTTCGTGCTCACATGTAATCCAATATCCAAACTTTGTAGCATTCTCTTCAAATGATCAATCCATGCTCACGCGCTGCTAGGTATATTCTGTTCCTTATGCACTGTATCGTGCCGTGAAGCTACTGAATGTGGGCGTGGGTTCGAACCCCCCTCCTGACACCGTGTATCGTGACCTGAAACTACAGAGAGACCGAGCCGACTACATGGTGGAAGGAACAAGAAAAACTCGAATAGTTTATTTGCAGGCCCTTTATTGCGATAGCAATACTGCGCCAGGTTTCGAGCAGTCTCGTATCCCCGGCGGACGCCACGCTTGACCTTGAACAGCCAAGGAGGAGGAGGAGCAGAAGAAGTAGAAGGAGAAGAAGAATAAGGCTGGTAACTCACGCTCTCGCGTCATACTCTTAAAGGGTGAACTTAAGTGTCCCCAATAATATAGCACCTTACACTGATAGGGCGTGATAGGGGAATAATGCAGCAGGGAAAATAAGTTTCCAACGTTGCTATCGCAATCGAACTAGGATTAACCACTGTTAAACCACGACTATGTTTTTTTACACAAGCAGTGGGCAGTTCTGTAGGTGGCGCCATGATGGTAAGGTATTACAGCGCATTTCTGATAAATGCACCACAAGAGATGCCTCTCGCAGACCTTCGTTAAAGTGCTTGTCGAGGCTAAAAACGACTACTACATGTTTGCACGCGTGCAGTGGCACGCTCGTCTGCCAGCATTCATGCAGTGTTGTTGCTATCGCGCCAACTCTACGAGAAGACTGGCCGCCATTGGTCAAACCACAGAAGATGGCACCATAGCTACAGACGCGGGAGAGTAACGGGAAGTGTGAGGGAAGAAACGGGTCAGGTGGGAAACCGTGCTCGGCAGGGGTGCGCGCTAATTTGTGCGATGAAAAGTGCTTCTCCGTGGCGGCGGCCGGTGTCGACAACAGCCTGCCCACTTGCCTACATGCGCTCGCGAACGACCCAGGTGGTTCTGGCACACAATTCCGAGAGGTCAAGAAACTGCAGAAGCCGGCGGCCGAGGAAGACATGATACAAGGTTGACAGGTATATGCAAGCTCAGACGAGAAGAGAAAGGCAGATACCGATGAATGAGTGGGGTGGAGAAATTCTACGCTCGGGAAAACGAGAGCGACAACCGGAAATATACGAACCGAGCGGGACCTGGCGATTTCTTCATGGGCAGGGCGGAGTCCCCAAGCTGTTTTCTTTGTTGTTGTTTTTTTCTGGTCTCTCGTAGTGTTGAGTTGAGGGGGGGGGGGGGAGGATCAGCGCCATTTTTAATCGCCGATATCTCCGGCATAATGAACTTATAGCTCAAAATTGTTTGCTATGAAGTGACTTGTGAGAGAGCACCTAACTCTGAATCGTTTTTGCTTCATTTCATTTTAGGCGTTTCAAAATGCCTTCAAAAGGAACGGCGAACTTTCTGCCACCCATTCTATTAGGTCGCCAGCTATTGACAGACTGTCAGCATTTTCGCCAGTCTAATCCCAAGGTGTCCCACCGTATAGTATGATGCGGCGCATTATGTAGCAGATCTTCAATATGCCCAATTTGCGCTGCGTTACCAGTGAGTGTGGTCAATTAGAGAACAGTGAGATCATGAAAAATGCACGTAAGCGTTAAAATAATTAGCTTTGGTTTAGCTCTGGTTAAACCTGGATGGAAGCGGAAGCTTCTTCATGCCTGCTAGATTACTCCCCCGTCACGCCCTAGAAGGGACACATTATTGGGGACACTTAAGCTTAGCCTTTTAGGGGTGTGACGCGAGCCCACATATAAAGACTGCTTAAAACAAGCCGTATGGACGTGCCTACGTGCCCTAGGGGTAATGTTAAGGAAAGGGGTTCTGGCAAGCTGATTCTGGTATCACCCTCCAATATGAAAGAGAAGCGACCCGAGTTGGCAGCTCCTGCCCGTGGCATAGGGGTAACGTGAATTCAAATGCCATGGCAGGCTGAATCACCCTCCACCATGAAAGAAAAGGCCTGAGCTGGCGCTTTTTTAGGCACCCACCGACACTGGCACTGAAGGCTGGAGCTGGCTGCCGTAGGGAAGCTTCCGATTCAAAAGCTTGCAGTGCACATTTTAGGGTAACTGCCTGATAACTATTCTTTTGTTTTAGAAACTCGCGAACGCGGGAACACATTGCCCTTTTAAAACAAATCATCTTCAAACCATCACCGCAAGCTTCTGTAATCAGCCTTAGTTCGTCGTGTCCTATGCCAACTGAGAAACAAGACGCTTAAATTGCGGGTTAAAGATCGATGGATAATTCACGTTCTGGGCACTGTGAAGTCGATAACCGTGACTCGGCCGGAAAGCGGGTAAGTGCGAATGCATAATGGTAAGCGCGTCAGTCGAGTTCCCGCAGCCATAAAGCAGAGTGTTCACGCCGGAGGGCCGAGAATTATGTGCAGCATATTTTATTGCAAACAGACTCCGCTGTTGAAACAGGCTATGCATTACCAGACGAAAAAGGCATGCGAAGAACTGAAACCAACGGCAGTTTCTAAATGTTAATTACTCATTTCAAACTGTCTGCGTATTTCGAAGACGTTACGTTCAAAACAATTAATCATGTAACACTGATGTAAGGCAAACACATGTACCAACTTCAACTTTTCACCAAGTTTGTACAGTTCGCGCAAATTAAATCTATAGTGAGATAATGATGCATCGCACTGCTTGGAGCCACACAGGGATAGTCACAAAAAAGAGGTAGTATTTCTGACAAAACAGGGGTCCCCGTAAAGCATGCACACCTAGATGCGGAATTTTTTATTTATTTTATATATAGATGCTGTGATCCACTACAGATCATCAGCAGGGTGGGGACAAAACCGAAATACAAGCATATAAACACACTCAAATTCAAAAAATTCAAAACATTTGCAGGCACTTTTCAAGCATTTGAGTACAATTCTGGGTAACCGTCTCGCTGTTAAGCTTGTTCCATACCTCAATTGTCCTCGAAAAAAAAAAGAATATTTAAAGGAACCTTACGCATTATTAGCAACATTACCAAATTCGCCTAAAATTAGAGACAGTAACAACAACAAATATTAGAATGTTTACAGGAACTACACTTCTTGTCACATTTAGACTGCAACACGACCGGTTAAACCACTAAGCGAGCTGGAACAATGAGGCGACATGGAGAAGCCCACAGACATGCCGCTAACCACAATTTTCAAAGCCAGGCCGCATCCCACGGTGACGCCATACAGTCCTCTCTACCGTACATTATTTATCACTAAATTAGCCACTTTTAATAGACTGCGTGGCCATTCTGCTCAGGTACCTAATAAAACAATTCACTGAAAGAGAGTTAAATTTCGCAGGGATGTAATACAGAGCAGTGGCTGATAAACGGAAGCCTGTTGTTCCGAATGTAAATTATTATTTATGTTTGCATACATTCCACAATGTTACCCATAGCAGTAATTTATGAATTGTTTACCACTTCTGGCAGGTCATGTCTGTTTTTATATTTTACCTTACAATGTTTTCATCTGAAAAATCCATATCATTGCATCAAGTAAAATTCGTCCCCTGTTGCACCACTAAAACTACCTTGCTACGGACATCTCGCAAATCCACAAATATTTTATTTAGCTACACTACGCTTTGCACTTTGTCCATTCTTCTCATTTGCAATGTCCTTTGCGTCGTGCTGACAGAGACTCTCCTGAATACACTTTCGCCTTGCTTTTGCCAAGAAACTTCGGAAGATCAGCAAGTGGCATCAGCACTTCCTCCACAATCTCCACTTGAGCAAAGCAAAAGCTACCAACTTCAGGCTGGCATCTATGACCAGCACTATTCCAGAGTAGGCAAGCAGGTGCACGTCCTGCGCACCCACCATGTGCAGCACCTCGCTGCCATCGATGGGCACGCAGAGGATGCCAGCGTCCCTTTCATCGCACTGCAGCTGTCCACGTCCGTTCCCGAACAGGGCAAACATGATTGCTTGATGTATATAATACATGTACGATGTGTATGTGAACCAAGCTACCGCCCAGTGGAGGTAACGCGGCTGCACAAAGTATCCACAGAAGATGTAGGCCGGGGTCGCAGCGGGGAGGCACACGCACACAGCCGTCTACACAAACATAAAATTCTGTGTTAAAATGACATCCAAGTCGCAGTTTATTGCCTTGCTATTTTGTAATGTAACGTTAAGTGTCGAAAACTTTCAGCTCGGTTTTATAGGTCTGTGTGCAACAGCATTCTGAACGACCGAAACTACAGCAACAATCTAAACGGCTGAGTTTACAAAAGTCGCATTTTCTTTTCTCGGCACTTGCTCATCACTGCGCTAATCATCCTGTCTACAATGACATGTTAGGGAGCATCAGGGCAGCAAAAAAGCGTAATGATAACAACTCTGAGATTTAGATGGGCATTTCCTCTCAATGCGTAATTGAAACTGCTGAAATAAAGTTCACACCATCTGGCGCTTTATGAGGCTCCAGGGCTACTTCCCTCAAATTTGTTCAAAAGCAGAGCGCTTCTCTGACCGAAGTCAGACTATAGCTCTGAACGCCCTGGTTTACAGCCGACTTCTGTGTCAAACTGTTCGTTCTGCACTATGAGAAGAACGAACACATTTTAACACAATTAGTGTTCTTATTAGAACGTTTTTTCAACATTTAATGACGTCACGCAACATATTCTGCAGACTATAGGTTGGGGCTGCAAGTAACACATTTTGCGTCCCTTTCCTTTTTCTTACTTAGAATTTATAAGCAAGTTTTATGGTTATCACTGACAGTTCGTAAAATTAAATACCCGCCATGTCCACCTCAAGGAACCACCTTAATGCAATGAAAGAGCATGGCGCTTCACACAATTTCTCTTAAGAAATACCACATACTTCCGCGTCACATAAGCACTAACATTTTAATTTTTTTTCTCGAGAAGCAAGTCTCTAAACGCAAAGCATCTGAGCTGTTGTACTGCACTTGAGCAAAACTTAACTGAAACTTGTTCGAAACTTACTAGAGCTCACGTAATTATGAGCTATTCTTCAGGCTTCTAGGTACTCACCTCAGCCTTGAACATTGCTGAACAGACGTAGGCAATACCTTGACTTGTAGAACACATCTGGACAGAGAACACTACGATGAGCGCGAGGCGGTAGAACTCCATCGGTTGAAATGTGGTCCAGTGCACTATGCTTATCATTAAGGCCGGTCCAGCAATCTGTACGAGGAAGAAATAAAATCAGGATTACCGTCAGAGCAATGTTAGTACCGTCCAAAAAGTAGACATTCCGCTTATTTATTTATTTATTTATTTATTTATTTATTTATTTATTTATTTATTTATTTATTTACAAAACCGCCGGTCTTCTTCCAAGGCTATAGCAGGGGATATTAGTACAGTTCAAGAACACATATATACATATTCTGCTTGGGCAGCAAAATAGGACATAAAAGTACACGTATGCCAAGAGTAACAAATTTATATGTGCTAAAAAGACATACATAGTCGAAAATCAACAATGAAAAACACATCTTCCCTAGACCGTACACATCATGTAATTTACAAGAATTTGTACAGGTAACACTTTGTGAGTAAAAGTAGTAGCCCGAGAACGGAAGCTTGCGGAACATCATAACATTTTTGCATAAGCCAAGTTCCAATCATTGATGGAGACAAGATATAAACAAATGACAAATCATTACATTCATTTAAAAAAGTTTATTTGATATTGTCACGTAGTGGTGACGAGGTCGACGACAAAAATGAAGGGGTCGATGATTGCACTAAAGAAACTGTTTATTTGGGCTGACTTGCGCCCGCAAAAGAACTAAGCAACTCGGCGGCGGCGGCGATAGAAACAAACGTGCTCGTCGATCGTCGAACAAAGAATGCTCGTCACACTCGGCAACGCTCAATTTAAAGGCTGCACAGAACAATCTAGATAACGTCGCAAACAGCTACCAGCACGGGCTGGAACATTGTGGAAAGACACCCAAGTGGCCGGAACCTTCGAAACAGATCTCGGTGCATCTTGCGCTACAACAAAACTGATAAAGGTGTGACTCGCGACATCGAGCATTAACAAACAAAGATTACGGAACTGATACGCGGTCCAGAATCAGAGTGATAAGCCTGTATGCCGGCGGCTGTTAAAAAACAACAAATACAGGTTTGAAGGTTTCGCGGCATTACTCTCCCCTTAAAAAAAACATCGCCTCGATGTTCCAAAACAAAGAAACTTAAACATAAACACTGCAAAGTTTAAACACCACAGATTCTTTAACGCGCGTAATATGGCTTCAGTCGTACAACATGGACAATTTCTGGGCGTGCGCGTCGCCGTTGTGATGCTGACGTTCCGTCGGGAATGACTTCATAGTCCAGTGGTCCGACGCGGCGAAGGATTTTGTATGGCCCAAAGTATCGACGCAACAACTTTTCACTTAATCCGCGACGGCGAATTGGTGTCCAAACCCACACTTGGTCTCCTGGATTGTACTCTGCATGGCGTCGTCGTAAATTGTATCGTCGACTGTCGGTGCGCTGTTGGTCTTTAATACGCAGCCGTGCGAGTCGTCGGGCTTCCTCTGCACGCTGCAGGTAGGCGGCGACGTCAAGGTTGTCTTCGCTGGTTACGTGCGGCAGCATTGCGTCGAGCGTCGTCGTGAGCTCCCTGCCGTACACAAGCTTAAACGGGGTCGCTCTGGTCGTCTCCTGGACTGCCGTGTTATACGCGAAGATCACGTACGGCAAGATGGTGTCCCAGGTCTTGTGTTCAGCGTCGACGTACATAGCGATCATGTCCGCGATCGTTTTGTTCAGGCGCTCCGTGAGGCCATTGGTCTGGGGATGGTACGCAGTTGTTCGTCGATGGCTTGTGTGACTGTATTCCAGGATGGCTTGCGTCAACTCTGCCGTAAACGCCGTTCCCTTGTCCGTGATGAGCACTTCTGGGGCGCCGTGTCGCAAGAGAATTTGTTCGACAAAAAATTTGGCGACTTCTGCCGCGGTACCATTTGGTAGTGCTCTTGCTTCGGCGTAACGGGTAAGGTAGTCAGTGGCCACGATGATCCACTTGTTACCCATAGACGAAGATGGAAAGGGGCCGAGGAGATCCATCCCAATTTGCTGAAAGGGCAGGATTGGGGGTGGAATCGGGTTTAGTAGTCCTGCTGGTCTGATCGGTGGCGTCTTGCGTCGTTGGCACTCACGACACGTCTTCACGTAGTGGGCAACGTCGGCAGGCAGTCGCGGCCAGTAATACTTCTCTTGGATTCGACGCAACGTGCGCGCAAATCCGAGGTGGCCTGCTGTGGGCTCATCGTGCAACGCCTGCAGAATTTCTTGCCGAAGGGGTTTAGGCACTACGAGAAGCTGCGCGGTCTTGTTGGGTGCGAAGTTCTTCTTCACGAGGAGGCCATTGCTTAACGTGAAGGATGATAAATGTCGCCTGAACACACCAGGAGGGGAAGCGGTCTTTCCTTCCAAGTAATCGGCTAGCGCTTTCAGCTCAGGGTCTGATCGCTGTTGTTCTGCGAAACTGCTGGCGCTTACCGGACCCAAAAAGGCGTCGTCGTCATCGTCCTTCGGAGGAGCATCGACGGGAGCGCGGGATAAGCAGTCTGCGTCGGAATGCTTTCGGCCCGACTTATAGACTACAGTCATGTCAAATTCTTTAAGTCGTAGGCTCCATCTGGCAAGGCGGCCGGAAGGATCTTTCAAATTAGCCAGCCAGCAGAGCGCGTGATGGTCGCTTACTACCTTGAATGGTCGGCCGTATAGGTATGGACGAAACTTAGAAGTGGCCCAGATGATTGCAAGGCACTCCTTCTCGGCCGTCGAGTAATTGACTTCGGCTTTTGTGAGGGACCTGCTAGCGTAGGTGATTACGTTCTCCTGTCCGGCACTTTTCTGGACGAGAACGGCTCCTAGGCCCACACTGCTCGCGTCGGTGTGAATTTCGGTCTCGGCGTTTTCATCAAAGTGGCCAAGTACAGGAGGGCATTGCAGGCGGCGCTTAAGTTCGTCGAAGGCTTCTCCTTGCGGCGCTTCCCATTTAAAAGGTACGTCAGCCTGTGTAAGCTGCGTCAACGGTTCGGCGATCCGCGAAAAGTTTCTGACAAATCGTCGATAATAAGCGCACAGCCCAAGAAATCGGCGCACAGCTTTCTTGTCGGTAGGCGGTGGGAATTGTGCGATTGCAGCTGTTTTCTCCGGGTCTGGGCGAATACCGTCCTTGCTAACGATGTGACCTAGGAACTGGAGTTCTTCGTAGGCGAAGTGACACTTCTCTGCTTTTAGCGTTAGTCCCGATGACTTGATGGCTTCCAACACTGTCTGTAGTCGTTTTAGGTGGTCTTCAAAGCTTGACGAGAAGACAACAACGTCGTCCAAATATACCAAACAAATTTGCCACTTCAACCCTGCCAGGACTGTGTCCATTACTCGTTGAAACGTGGCTGGTGCGGAGCAGAGGCCAAATGGCATCACCTTGAACTCATAAAGGCCGTCCGGTGTGATGAATGCGGTCTTCTCGCGATCTCTTTCGTCGACCTCAATTTGCCAATATCCGCTCTTCAGGTCCATCGATGAGAAGTACCTTGCATTGCAGAGTCGGTCGAGAGTGTCGTCGATGCGGGGAAGTGGGTAGACATCCTTCTTCGTTATGCTATTCAAGCGGCGGTAATCAACGCAGAACCGAAGTGTGCTGTCTTTCTTCTTGACCAAAACGACTGGTGCCGCCTAGGGGCTGTTCGATGGCTGGATTACGTCATCACGCAGCATTTCCTCAACTTGATCGCGAATGGCCTGCCGTTCTCGCGGCGATACACGATAAGGGCTTTGGCGCAGAGGTCGGTCGTGTTCGTCCGTTATAATGCGGTGCTTGGCCAGTGGTGTTTGTCGTACCTTCGATGATGACGAGAAGCACTCCTTGTAGTTTCGAAGAAGACTGCGGATCTGTTTTTTCCTGCTGTGGGTCAATACTGGGTTGATGTCAAATGTGGGCTGACGGAATTGGTCCGGTGCGTCTTCCAGTGGTTGGTAGTGGAGGGCGAATACGTCTTTGAGGTCCGCTAATTCGTCGAGAAAAGCGATGGTCGTGCCCTTGTTTAGATGCCGGTATTCTTCAGTGAAGTTTGTTACCAGCACCTGAGCTTGTCCTCTCCGGAATGTCGCGATGCCTCTTGCGATGCCGATACCTCGTTCCAAGAGCAATTGGATATTTCCTTCGACGATGCCTTCAGTGGTTTCAATGTCTGTGCTACCTACGCTGACGGCGACGCTTGATCGGGGCGGCACGGTCAATTCTCCGTCGAGGACGTTTAGAGCGACGTGTTGCGTCGAAGTAGTCGTAGCAGGTATGGCTTTGTCTGCAGAGAGCTTGATGAGCTTGGATCGGAGGTCGATGATAGCCCTATTTTCATTTAGGAAGTCCATGCCTAAAATCACGTCGCGGGAGCACTGCTGCAAGACCACAAAGCTGGTAGGGTAAGTACGCCCATTTACAGTTATTCTTGCAGTACACCGTCCCGATGGAGTTATCAAGTTGCCACCTGCGGTGCGAATCAGCGGGCCATCCCAAGCGGTGGTAACTTTTCTGAGCTGAGAGGCTAACGGTCCACTAATGACTGAATAGTCAGCTCCGGTGTCTACTAGGGCAGTGACTCTGCGACCGTCGACATCAACTTCAAGGTCACTGGTTCGCGTCCTCGCATTGCACGTGGGCCTTAGTGTCCGATCTCGGCTCCGTCGTTTCTTCAGGTCATGGCCGGGGCATACCGTTGTTACTTCGCTGGGCGGCGGTGTCTGCTTGCACTCTGGTCGTGTTGTCGTCGATGTCGTCGTGTGGAGCGGCGATGAAATGGTTGCGTCGTCGTTAGTGGTCGTCGGCGGCGGAGGATCTTCGTCTTTTCGCCGTTGAGCAACCTCACCTCCAAAGGTTGCTGCCTTTAGTTTCCCCTACGGGGGCTTGGGGACCTTCCGCGCACACTACCGTCATAGTTAGGTCCTGGCGACGCTAAGCGGGCCCTGTACGGCGATGGAGACCTGAATCGACGGCTTGGTGACGCAATCTCACCGCTACGCAGGTAGTTGTCAATTTCTTGTGTTCGTTCACCTGGGCGTGGTCGTGGAGCGTCGACTGCAAATCCGCGGAGACCAATTCGTCGGTACGGGCAGTGGCGCAGAATGTGGCCGGCCTCACCGCAGTGGAAGCATAATGGCCGGTTGTTTGCAGTCCTCCAGGCGTCGCACTTCCTGGGGTTTGGGGGTCGTTGGTAGGCTTGGTGGGTGGGGGCCAACGGGCGGTTTTCAGGAACAGGACGGTAGCGGCGAGGGCTGGGAAAGTCATCACGTCGGGGTGGAGGGCGACGTAATGCACCAGCGTAGTTCATTGCTGTTGCCTCTTGAGCTGGAACAGTAGCAGCCGTCGCTTGAGGAACGCCCAGCGCCTGCTGAACTTCTTCACGGACGACGTCCGCGAGCGTCGTTACCTGGGGTTGTTGCGATGATGGCAGCATTCGGCGGAGCACCTCTCGCACGATCTCCCGGATGAGGTCCCGAAGGCTCTCTCCGCTTGCAGATGTTCTGGGGTAGTGGCATGAGTAGTTTGGTTGAAGTAGTCGCTCGTAGTGGCGCATCCGGGTATCCAACGTCTTCTCGATGGTCGATGCTTCACTCTCAAATTCTTCAACAGTTTTCGGCGGGTTCCGGACAAGCCCCGCAAAAAGCGACTCTTTAACGCCTCGCATTAAGAATTTCACTCTGTCATCTTCGGTCATGTTAGGGTCGGCGCGGCGAAACAGGCGTTTCATCTCCTCTACGTAGGCCAGGACGGGCTCGTTTGGTAGTTGAATTCTTGATTGGAGGAGGGCCTGAGCTCTTTCTTTTCTGACAGAACTTGTAAAGGCCATCAAGAACTGTGCTTTGAATATCTCCCAATCCTTGAAAGAAATCTCGTGATTTTCAAACCAAACTCGGGCATGTCCTTGAAGAACAAAGTAGACCTGCCTGAGTTTCGCAGCGTCGTTCCAACCGTTGAATTCTGCCACACGGTCGAAAAGGTCCATCCAGTCACCCGCATCTTCATCCGATCGTCCATGGAAGCAGGGGGGCTCACGGGGTTGGACAAAAACAACCGGTGCTGTAGGCTGGGCTATTGTCAGCGTCGATGCCTTCCGAGATCGACTGGGGTCAAGCAGCAGACCGTGTTCGGGTTGTAGGCCTTGAAGTCGGCGGCTGGCTCGGTGACCTGTAGGCTGGTCTTCCAGGGCGACAGGAACACGGCTTGGGTCTTCGCTTGAAGGATCAAAGGCAGCACCTCCACCAGATGTCACGTAGTGGTGACGAGGTCGACGACAAAAATGAAGGGGTCGATGATTGCACTAAAGAAACTGTTTATTTGGGCTGACTTGCGCCCGCAAAAGAACTAAGCAACTCGGCGGCGGCGGCGATAGAAACAAACGTGCTCGTCGATCGTCGAACAAAGAATGCTCGTCACACTCGGCAACGCTCAATTTAAAGGCTGCACAGAACAATCTAGATAACGTCGCAAACAGCTACCAGCACGGGCTGGAACATTGTGGAAAGACACCCAAGTGGCCGGAACCTTCGAAACAGATCTCGGTGCATCTTGCGCTACAACAAAACTGATAAAGGTGTGACTCGCGACATCGAGCATTAACAAACAAAGATTACGGAACTGATACGCGGTCCAGAATCAGAGTGATAAGCCTGTATGCCGGCGGCTGTTAAAAAACAACAAATACAGGTTTGAAGGTTTCGCGGCATTACTCTCCCCTTAAAAAAAACATCGCCTCGATGTTCCAAAACAAAGAAACTTAAACATAAACACTGCAAAGTTTAAACACCACAGATTCTTTAACGCGCGTAATATGGCTTCAGTCGTACAACATGGACAATTTCTGGGCGTGCGCGTCGCCGTTGTGATGCTGACGTTCCGTCGGGAATGACTTCATAGTCCAGTGGTCCGACGCGGCGAAGGATTTTGTATGGCCCAAAGTATCGACGCAACAACTTTTCACTTAATCCGCGACGGCGAATTGGTGTCCAAACCCACACTTGGTCTCCTGGATTGTACTCTGCATGGCGTCGTCGTAAATTGTATCGTCGACTGTCGGTGCGCTGTTGGTCTTTAATACGCAGCCGTGCGAGTCGTCGGGCTTCCTCTGCACGCTGCAGGTAGGCGGCGACGTCAAGGTTGTCTTCGCTGGTTACGTGCGGCAGCATTGCGTCGAGCGTCGTCGTGAGCTCCCTGCCGTACACAAGCTTAAACGGGGTCGCTCTGGTCGTCTCCTGGACTGCCGTGTTATACGCGAAGATCACGTACGGCAAGATGGTGTCCCAGGTCTTGTGTTCAGCGTCGACGTACATAGCGATCATGTCCGCGATCGTTTTGTTCAGGCGCTCCGTGAGGCCATTGGTCTGGGGATGGTACGCAGTTGTTCGTCGATGGCTTGTGTGACTGTATTCCAGGATGGCTTGCGTCAACTCTGCCGTAAACGCCGTTCCCTTGTCCGTGATGAGCACTTCTGGGGCGCCGTGTCGCAAGAGAATTTGTTCGACAAAAAATTTGGCGACTTCTGCCGCGGTACCATTTGGTAGTGCTCTTGCTTCGGCGTAACGGGTAAGGTAGTCAGTGGCCACGATGATCCACTTGTTACCCATAGACGAAGATGGAAAGGGGCCGAGGAGATCCATCCCAATTTGCTGAAAGGGCAGGATTGGGGGTGGAATCGGGTTTAGTAGTCCTGCTGGTCTGATCGGTGGCGTCTTGCGTCGTTGGCACTCACGACACGTCTTCACGTAGTGGGCAACGTCGGCAGGCAGTCGCGGCCAGTAATACTTCTCTTGGATTCGACGCAACGTGCGCGCAAATCCGAGGTGGCCTGCTGTGGGCTCATCGTGCAACGCCTGCAGAATTTCTTGCCGAAGGGGTTTAGGCACTATGAGAAGCTGCGCGGTCTTGTTGGGTGCGAAGTTCTTCTTCACGAGGAGGCCATTGCTTAACGTGAAGGATGATAAATGTCGCCTGAACACACCAGGAGGGGAAGCGGTCTTTCCTTCCAAGTAATCGGCTAGCGCTTTCAGCTCAGGGTCTAATCGCTGTTGTTCTGCGAAACTGCTGGCGCTTACCGGACCCAAAAAGGCGTCGTCGTCATCGTCCTTCGGAGGAGCATCGACGGGAGCGCGGGATAAGCAGTCTGCGTCGGAATGCTTTCGGCCCGACTTATAGACTACAGTCATGTCAAATTCTTTAAGTCGTAGGCTCCATCTGGCAAGGCGGCCGGAAGGATCTTTCAAATTAGCCAGCCAGCAGAGCGCGTGATGGTCGCTTACTACCTTGAATGGTCGGCCGTATAGGTATGGACGAAACTTAGAAGTGGCCCAGATGATTGCAAGGCACTCCTTCTCGGCCGTCGAGTAATTGACTTCGGCTTTTGTGAGGGACCTGCTAGCGTAGGTGATTACGTTCTCCTGTCCGGCACTTTTCTGGACGAGAACGGCTCCTAGGCCCACACTGCTCGCGTCGGTGTGAATTTCGGTCTCGGCGTTTTCATCAAAGTGGCCAAGTACAGGAGGGCATTGCAGGCGGCGCTTAAGTTCGTCGAAGGCTTCTCCTTGCGGCGCTTCCCATTTAAAAGGTACGTCAGCCTGTGTAAGCTGCGTCAACGGTTCGGCGATCCGCGAAAAGTTTCTGACAAATCGTCGATAATAAGCGCACAGCCCAAGAAATCGGCGCACAGCTTTCTTGTCGGTAGGCGGTGGGAATTGTGCGATTGCAGCTGTTTTCTCCGGGTCTGGGCGAATACCGTCCTTGCTAACGATGTGACCTAGGAACTGGAGTTCTTCGTAGGCGAAGTGACACTTCTCTGCTTTTAGCGTTAGTCCCGATGACTTGATGGCTTCCAACACTGTCTGTAGTCGTTTTAGGTGGTCTTCAAAGCTTGACGAGAAGACAACAACGTCGTCCAAATATACCAAACAAATTTGCCACTTCAACCCTGCCAGGACTGTGTCCATTACTCGTTGAAACGTGGCTGGTGCGGAGCAGAGGCCAAATGGCATCACCTTGAACTCATAAAGGCCGTCCGGTGTGATGAATGCGGTCTTCTCGCGATCTCTTTCGTCGACCTCAATTTGCCAATATCCGCTCTTCAGGTCCATCGATGAGAAGTACCTTGCATTGCAGAGTCGGTCGAGAGTGTCGTCGATGCGGGGAAGTGGGTAGACATCCTTCTTCGTTATGCTATTCAAGCGGCGGTAATCAACGCAGAACCGAAGTGTGCTGTCTTTCTTCTTGACCAAAACGACTGGTGCCGCCTAGGGGCTGTTCGATGGCTGGATTACGTCATCACGCAGCATTTCCTCAACTTGATCGCGAATGGCCTGCCGTTCTCGCGGCGATACACGATAAGGGCTTTGGCGCAGAGGTCGGTCGTGTTCGTCCGTTATAATGCGGTGCTTGGCCAGTGGTGTTTGTCGTACCTTCGATGATGACGAGAAGCACTCCTTGTAGTTTCGAAGAAGACTGCGGATCTGTTTTTTCCTGCTGTGGGTCAATACTGGGTTGATGTCAAATGTGGGCTGACGGAATTGGTCCGGTGCGTCTTCCAGTGGTTGGTAGTGGAGGGCGAATACGTCTTTGAGGTCCGCTAATTCGTCGAGAAAAGCGATGGTCGTGCCCTTGTTTAGATGCCGGTATTCTTCAGTGAAGTTTGTTACCAGCACCTGAGCTTGTCCTCTCCGGAATGTCGCGATGCCTCTTGCGATGCCGATACCTCGTTCCAAGAGCAATTGGATATTTCCTTCGACGATGCCTTCAGTGGTTTCAATGTCTGTGCTACCTACGCTGACGGCGACGCTTGATCGGGGCGGCACGGTCAATTCTCCGTCGAGGACGTTTAGAGCGACGTGTTGCGTCGAAGTAGTCGTAGCAGGTATGGCTTTGTCTGCAGAGAGCTTGATGAGCTTGGATCGGAGGTCGATGATAGCCCTATTTTCATTTAGGAAGTCCATGCCTAAAATCACGTCGCGGGAGCACTGCTGCAAGACCACAAAGCTGGTAGGGTAAGTACGCCCATTTACAGTTATTCTTGCAGTACACCGTCCCGATGGAGTTATCAAGTTGCCACCTGCGGTGCGAATCAGCGGGCCATCCCAAGCGGTGGTAACTTTTCTGAGCTGAGAGGCTAACGGTCCACTAATGACTGAATAGTCAGCTCCGGTGTCTACTAGGGCAGTGACTCTGCGACCGTCGACATCAACTTCAAGGTCACTGGTTCGCGTCCTCGCATTGCACGTGGGCCTTAGTGTCCGATCTCGGCTCCGTCGTTTCTTCAGGTCATGGCCGGGGCATACCGTTGTTACTTCGCTGGGCGGCGGTGTCTGCTTGCACTCTGGTCGTGTTGTCGTCGATGTCGTCGTGTGGAGCGGCGATGAAATGGTTGCGTCGTCGTTAGTGGTCGTCGGCGGCGGAGGATCTTCGTCTTTTCGCCGTTGAGCAACCTCACCTCCAAAGGTTGCTGCCTTTAGTTTCCCCTACGGGGGCTTGGGGACCTTCCGCGCACACTACCGTCATAGTTAGGTCCTGGCGACGCTAAGCGGGCCCTGTACGGCGATGGAGACCTGAATCGACGGCTTGGTGACGCAATCTCACCGCTACGCAGGTAGTTGTCAATTTCTTGTGTTCGTTCACCTGGGCGTGGTCGTGGAGCGTCGACTGCAAATCCGCGGAGACCAATTCGTCGGTACGGGCAGTGGCGCAGAATGTGGCCGGCCTCACCGCAGTGGAAGCATAATGGCCGGTTGTTTGCAGTCCTCCAGGCGTCGCACTTCCTGGGGTTTGGGGGTCGTTGGTAGGCTTGGTGGGTGGGGGCCAACGGGCGGTTTTCAGGAACAGGACGGTAGCGGCGAGGGCTGGGAAAGTCATCACGTCGGGGTGGAGGGCGACGTAATGCACCAGCGTAGTTCATTGCTGTTGCCTCTTGAGCTGGAACAGTAGCAGCCGTCGCTTGAGGAACGCCCAGCGCCTGCTGAACTTCTTCACGGACGACGTCCGCGAGCGTCGTTACCTGGGGTTGTTGCGATGATGGCAGCATTCGGCGGAGCACCTCTCGCACGATCTCCCGGATGAGGTCCCGAAGGCTCTCTCCGCTTGCAGATGTTCTGGGGTAGTGGCATGAGTAGTTTGGTTGAAGTAGTCGCTCGTAGTGGCGCATCCGGGTATCCAACGTCTTCTCGATGGTCGATGCTTCACTCTCAAATTCTTCAACAGTTTTCGGCGGGTTCCGGACAAGCCCCGCAAAAAGCGACTCTTTAACGCCTCGCATTAAGAATTTCACTCTGTCATCTTCGGTCATGTTAGGGTCGGCGCGGCGAAACAGGCGTTTCATCTCCTCTACGTAGGCCAGGACGGGCTCGTTTGGTAGTTGAATTCTTGATTGGAGGAGGGCCTGAGCTCTTTCTTTTCTGACAGAACTTGTAAAGGCCATCAAGAACTGTGCTTTGAATATCTCCCAATCCTTGAAAGAAATCTCGTGATTTTCAAACCAAACTCGGGCATGTCCTTGAAGAACAAAGTAGACCTGCCTGAGTTTCGCAGCGTCGTTCCAACCGTTGAATTCTGCCACACGGTCGAAAAGGTCCATCCAGTCACCCGCATCTTCATCCGATCGTCCATGGAAGCAGGGGGGCTCACGGGGTTGGACAAAAACAACCGGTGCTGTAGGCTGGGCTATTGTCAGCGTCGATGCCTTCCGAGATCGACTGGGGTCAAGCAGCAGACCGTGTTCGGGTTGTAGGCCTTGAAGTCGGCGGCTGGCTCGGTGACCTGTAGGCTGGTCTTCCAGGGCGACAGGAACACGGCTTGGGTCTTCGCTTGAAGGATCAAAGGCAGCACCTCCACCAGATGTCACGTAGTGGTGACGAGGTCGACGACAAAAATGAAGGGGTCGATGATTGCACTAAAGAAACTGTTTATTTGGGCTGACTTGCGCCCGCAAAAGAACTAAGCAACTCGGCGGCGGCGGCGATAGAAACAAACGTGCTCGTCGATCGTCGAACAAAGAATGCTCGTCACACTCGGCAACGCTCAATTTAAAGGCTGCACAGAACAATCTAGATAACGTCGCAAACAGCTACCAGCACGGGCTGGAACATTGTGGAAAGACACCCAAGTGGCCGGAACCTTCGAAACAGATCTCGGTGCATCTTGCGCTACAACAAAACTGATAAAGGTGTGACTCGCGACATCGAGCATTAACAAACAAAGATTACGGAACTGATACGCGGTCCAGAATCAGAGTGATAAGCCTGTATGCCGGCGGCTGTTAAAAAACAACAAATACAGGTTTGAAGGTTTCGCGGCATTACTCTCCCCTTAAAAAAAACATCGCCTCGATGTTCCAAAACAAAGAAACTTAAACATAAACACTGCAAAGTTTAAACACCACAGATTCTTTAACGCGCGTAATATGGCTTCAGTCGTACAACATGGACAATTTCTGGGCGTGCGCGTCGCCGTTGTGATGCTGACGTTCCGTCGGGAATGACTTCATAGTCCAGTGGTCCGACGCGGCGAAGGATTTTGTATGGCCCAAAGTATCGACGCAACAACTTTTCACTTAATCCGCGACGGCGAATTGGTGTCCAAACCCACACTTGGTCTCCTGGATTGTACTCTGCATGGCGTCGTCGTAAATTGTATCGTCGACTGTCGGTGCGCTGTTGGTCTTTAATACGCAGCCGTGCGAGTCGTCGGGCTTCCTCTGCACGCTGCAGGTAGGCGGCGACGTCAAGGTTGTCTTCGCTGGTTACGTGCGGCAGCATTGCGTCGAGCGTCGTCGTGAGCTCCCTGCCGTACACAAGCTTAAACGGGGTCGCTCTGGTCGTCTCCTGGACTGCCGTGTTATACGCGAAGATCACGTACGGCAAGATGGTGTCCCAGGTCTTGTGTTCAGCGTCGACGTACATAGCGATCATGTCCGCGATCGTTTTGTTCAGGCGCTCCGTGAGGCCATTGGTCTGGGGATGGTACGCAGTTGTTCGTCGATGGCTTGTGTGACTGTATTCCAGGATGGCTTGCGTCAACTCTGCCGTAAACGCCGTTCCCTTGTCCGTGATGAGCACTTCTGGGGCGCCGTGTCGCAAGAGAATTTGTTCGACAAAAAATTTGGCGACTTCTGCCGCGGTACCATTTGGTAGTGCTCTTGCTTCGGCGTAACGGGTAAGGTAGTCAGTGGCCACGATGATCCACTTGTTACCCATAGACGAAGATGGAAAGGGGCCGAGGAGATCCATCCCAATTTGCTGAAAGGGCAGGATTGGGGGTGGAATCGGGTTTAGTAGTCCTGCTGGTCTGATCGGTGGCGTCTTGCGTCGTTGGCACTCACGACACGTCTTCACGTAGTGGGCAACGTCGGCAGGCAGTCGCGGCCAGTAATACTTCTCTTGGATTCGACGCAACGTGCGCGCAAATCCGAGGTGGCCTGCTGTGGGCTCATCGTGCAACGCCTGCAGAATTTCTTGCCGAAGGGGTTTAGGCACTATGAGAAGCTGCGCGGTCTTGTTGGGTGCGAAGTTCTTCTTCACGAGGAGGCCATTGCTTAACGTGAAGGATGATAAATGTCGCCTGAACACACCAGGAGGGGAAGCGGTCTTTCCTTCCAAGTAATCGGCTAGCGCTTTCAGCTCAGGGTCTGATCGCTGTTGTTCTGCGAAACTGCTGGCGCTTACCGGACCCAAAAAGGCGTCGTCGTCATCGTCCTTCGGAGGAGCATCGACGGGAGCGCGGGATAAGCAGTCTGCGTCGGAATGCTTTCGGCCCGACTTATAGACTACAGTCATGTCAAATTCTTTAAGTCGTAGGCTCCATCTGGCAAGGCGGCCGGAAGGATCTTTCAAATTAGCCAGCCAGCAGAGCGCGTGATGGTCGCTTACTACCTTGAATGGTCGGCCGTATAGGTATGGACGAAACTTAGAAGTGGCCCAGATGATTGCAAGGCACTCCTTCTCGGCCGTCGAGTAATTGACTTCGGCTTTTGTGAGGGACCTGCTAGCGTAGGTGATTACGTTCTCCTGTCCGGCACTTTTCTGGACGAGAACGGCTCCTAGGCCCACACTGCTCGCGTCGGTGTGAATTTCGGTCTCGACGTTTTCATCAAAGTGGCCAAGTACAGGAGGGCATTGCAGGCGGCGCTTAAGTTCGTCGAAGGCTTCTCCTTGCGGCGCTTCCCATTTAAAAGGTACGTCAGCCTGTGTAAGCTGCGTCAACGGTTCGGCGATCCGCGACAAGTTTCTGACAAATCGTCGATAATAAGCGCACAGCCCAAGAAATCGGCGCACAGCTTTCTTGTCGGTAGGCGGTGGGAATTGTGCGATTGCAGCTGTTTTCTCCGGGTCTGGGCGAATACCGTCCTTGCTAACGATGTGACCTAGGAACTGGAGTTCTTCGTAGGCGAAGTGACACTTCTCTGCTTTTAGCGTTAGTCCCGATGACTTGATGGCTTCCAACACTGTCTGTAGTCGTTTTAGGTGGTCTTCAAAGCTTGACGAGAAGACAACAACGTCGTCCAAATATACCAAACAAATTTGCCACTTCAACCCTGCCAGGACTGTGTCCATTACTCGTTGAAACGTGGCTGGTGCGGAGCAGAGGCCAAATGGCATCACCTTGAACTCATAAAGGCCGTCCGGTGTGATGAATGCGGTCTTCTCGCGATCTCTTTCGTCGACCTCAATTTGCCAATATCCGCTCTTCAGGTCCATCGATGAGAAGTACCTTGCATTGCAGAGTCGGTCGAGAGTGTCGTCGATGCGGGGAAGTGGGTAGACATCCTTCTTCGTTATGCTATTCAAGCGGCGGTAATCAACGCAGAACCGAAGTGTGCTGTCTTTCTTCTTGACCAAAACGACTGGTGCCGCCCAGGGGCTGTTCGATGGCTGGATTACGTCATCACGCAGCATTTCCTCAACTTGATCGCGAATGGCCTGCCGTTCTCGCGGCGATACACGATAAGGGCTTTGGCGCAGAGGTCGGTCGTGTTCGTCCGTTATAATGCGGTGCTTGGCCAGTGGTGTTTGTCGTACCTTCGATGATGACGAGAAGCACTCCTTGTAGTTTCGAAGAAGACTGCGGATCTGTTTTTTCCTGCTGTGGGTCAATACTGGGTTGATGTCAAATGTGGGCTGACGGAATTGGTCCGGTGCGTCTTCCAGTGGTTGGTCGTGGAGGGCGAATACGTCTTTGAGGTCCGCTAATTCGTCGAGAAAAGCGATGGTCGTGCCCTTGTTTAGATGCCGGTATTCTTCAGTGAAGTTTGTTACCAGCACCTGAGCTTGTCCTCTCCGGAATGTCGCGATGCCTCTTGCGATGCCGATACCTCGTTCCAAGAGCAATTGGATATTTCCTTCGACGATGCCTTCAGTGGTTTCAATGTCTGTGCTACCTACGCTGACGGCGACGCTTGATCGGGGCGGCACGGTCAATTCTCCGTCGAGGACGTTTAGAGCGACGTGTTGCGTCGAAGTAGTCGTAGCAGGTATGGCTTTGTCTGCAGAGAGCTTGATGAGCTTGGATCGGAGGTCGATGATAGCCCTATTTTTCATTTAGGAAGTCCATGCCTAAAATCACGTCGCGGGAGCACTGCTGCAAGACCACAAAGCTGGTAGGGTAAGTACGCCCATTTACAGTTATTCTTGCAGTACACCGTCCCGATGGAGTTATCAAGTTGCCACCTGCGGTGCGAATCAGCGGGCCATCCCAAGCGGTGGTAACTTTTCTGAGCTGAGAGGCTAACGGTCCACTAATGACTGAATAGTCAGCTCCGGTGTCTACTAGGGCAGTGACTCTGCGACCGTCGACATCAACTTCAAGGTCACTGGTTCGCGTCCTCGCATTGCACGTGGGCCTTAGTGTCCGATCTCGGCTCCGTCGTTTCTTCAGGTCATGGCCGGGGCATACCGTTGTTACTTCGCTGGGCGGCGGTGTCTGCTTGCACTCTGGTCGTGTTGTCGTCGATGTCGTCGTGTGGAGCGGCGATGAAATGGTTGCGTCGTCGTTAGTGGTCGTCGGCGGCGGAGGATCTTCGTCTTTTCGCCGTTGAGCAACCTCACCTCCAAAGGTTGCTGCCTTTAGTTTCCCCTACGGGGGCTTGGGGACCTTCCGCGCACACTACCGTCATAGTTAGGTCCTGGCGACGCTAAGCGGGCCCTGTACGGCGATGGAGACCTGAATCGACGGCTTGGTGACGCAATCTCACCGCTACGCAGGTAGTTGTCAATTTCTTGTGTTCGTTCACCTGGGCGTGGTCGTGGAGCGTCGACTGCAAATCCGCGGAGACCAATTCGTCGGTACGGGCAGTGGCGCAGAATGTGGCCGGCCTCACCGCAGTGGAAGCATAATGGCCGGTTGTTTGCAGTCCTCCAGGCGTCGCACTTCCTGGGGTTTGGGGGTCGTTGGTAGGCTTGGTGGGTGGGGGCCAACGGGCGGTTTTCAGGAACAGGACGGTAGCGGCGAGGGCTGGGAAAGTCATCACGTCGGGGTGGAGGGCGACGTAATGCACCAGCGTAGTTCATTGCTGTTGCCTCTTGAGCTGGAACAGTAGCAGCCGTCGCTTGAGGAACGCCCAGCGCCTGCTGAACTTCTTCACGGACGACGTCCGCGAGCGTCGTTACCTGGGGTTGTTGCGATGATGGCAGCATTCGGCGGAGCACCTCTCGCACGATCTCCCGGATGAGGTCCCGAAGGCTCTCTCCGCTTGCAGATGTTCTGGGGTAGTGGCATGAGTAGTTTGGTTGAAGTAGTCGCTCGTAGTGGCGCATCCGGGTATCCAACGTCTTCTCGATGGTCGATGCTTCACTCTCAAATTCTTCAACAGTTTTCGGCGGGTTCCGGACAAGCCCCGCAAAAAGCGACTCTTTAACGCCTCGCATTAAGAATTTCACTCTGTCATCTTCGGTCATGTTAGGGTCGGCGCGGCGAAACAGGCGTTTCATCTCCTCTACGTAGGCCAGGACGGGCTCGTTTGGTAGTTGAATTCTTGATTGGAGGAGGGCCTGAGCTCTTTCTTTTCTGACAGAACTTGTAAAGGCCATCAAGAACTGTGCTTTGAATATCTCCCAATCCTTGAAAGAAATCTCGTGATTTTCAAACCAAACTCGGGCATGTCCTTGAAGAACAAAGTAGACCTGCCTGAGTTTCGCAGCGTCGTTCCAACCGTTGAATTCTGCCACACGGTCGAAAAGGTCCATCCAGTCACCCGCATCTTCATCCGATCGTCCATGGAAGCAGGGGGGCTCACGGGGTTGGACAAAAACAACCGGTGCTGTAGGCTGGGCTATTGTCAGCGTCGATGCCTTCCGAGATCGACTGGGGTCAAGCAGCAGACCGTGTTCGGGTTGTAGGCCTTGAAGTCGGCGGCTGGCTCGGTGACCTTTAGGCTGGTCTTCCAGGGCGACAGGAACACGGCTTGGGTCTTCGCTTGAAGGATCAAAGGCAGCACCTCCACCAGATGTCACGTAGTGGTGACGAGGTCGACGACAAAAATGAAGGGGTCGATGATTGCACTAAAGAAACTGTTTATTTGGGCTGACTTGCGCCCGCAAAAGAACTAAGCAACTCGGCGGCGGCGGCGGCGATAGAAACAAACGTGCTCGTCGATCGTCGAACAAAGAATGCTCGTCACACTCGGCAACGCTCAATTTAAAGGCTGCACAGAACAATCTAGATAACGTCGCAAACAGCTACCAGCACGGGCTGGAACATTGTGGAAAGACACCCAAGTGGCCGGAACCTTCGAGACAGATCTCGGTGCATCTTGCGCTACAACAAAACTGATAAAGGTGTGACTCGCGACATCGAGCATTAACAAACAAAAATTACGGAACTGATACGCGGTCCAGAATCAGAGTGATAAGCCTGTATCCCGGCGGCTGTTAAAAAACAACAAATACAGTTTTGAAGGTTTCGCGGCAATGTTTACAGGATTTATATTGATACGTGGCAAGGTTAGTGCACGAAGGTTAGTCCAGGTTGACGCAGCACACAAAGCACAGATTCACAACAGCGTTAACCTTCTTCTAGCACTAAACGTTTCTACCACTTTGTCGTCTTCTGTGTCACCGTTTCTTATCGTTATCTTCATTAACGTCTAGCGATGCAGAGCATATATGTCACATTACCCCCCCCCCCCCCCCCCCCCCCCGAAAAGCACAGTCCCGGTGCGCACTAGGACGAACTACTGCAGGGGTAGTACGGCTTCATTCTGGCGACATGAACAATCTCGGTGCGTGGCATAGAGGACTGTCGCGGCGGATGTACAGGGACGACCTCGTATGTCACAGGGGTGACTGGCCGTAAAACACGGTAGGGTCCTGCGTAGCGTGGCAAGAGCTTCTCACACAGCCCAACTTTACGAGCGGGAGTCCAGAGCAAGACGAGAGAGCCCGGAGAGTAGTGGACGTCCCGGTGGCGAGAATCATGGCGCCGTTTTTGAGAATTTTGGGAGGAGGCCAGTCGTCGGCGAGCTATAACACGGGCTGCGTCAGCTCGGGAGATGGCGTCACGAACGTAGCAACTGGCGTTTTGGTGGGAGGCAATGCGCTGTCAAAAGCAAGGGGAGGGTCACGGCCGTATAGAAGATAAAACGGTGAGTAGCCCATTGTGTCGTGACGAGAGGAATTGTACGCGAACGTTACAAACGGCAAATTATTATCCCAGTCAAGGTGATCATCCGAGGCATACATAGACACCATGTCCATGAGCGTGCGGTTGAGGCGTTCGGTGAGGCCGTTCGTTTGTGGATGGTAAGCGGTGCTAAAATAATGCTTAATGGAGCGTACTGAAGAATTTCGTCGACTACTCGAGCAAGAAAGCAACGGCCACGGTCAGTGAGCAGCTGGCGTGGAGCACCATGGAGCAGGATGACGTCGTGGAGAAGAAACGCAGCCACATCAGTTGCACAGCTGGTGAGTGTCGCTCGGGTTACAGCGTAGCGCGTAGTATAATCCGTGGCCACTGCAACCCTTTAATTACCCGACGCAGAAAGTGGAAAAGGCCCGAGGAGGTCAAGGCCAACTCGGGAAAACGGGTCTACTGGGATGTCGATCGGCTGCAGAGATCCAGCAGGCATAGCCGAGGGCTTCTTCCGTCGCTGACACCGGTCACAAGAAGCAACGTAACGACGAACAGAGCGATAGAGACCTGGCCAGAAGAAGCGGCAGCGGACGCTATCGTACGTACGAGATACGCCAAGATGACCCGCCGTGGGTGCGTCGCGCAGCTGTTGAAGAACGGTGGTACGCAGGTGTTCGGGGACTACGAGCAGAAGCTCGGCGCCATCTGGTCACTTATTCCGTTGGTATAAGGTGCCGTTGTTAAGCACAAACAGAGCAAGGGTAGCATCAAGGTGATCAGTGCTGAGGTGATTGATTATGCTGCAAAGCTTGGGATCAAAGCGCTGTTCATGGCGAATGTTTGAAAGGTCAGAGATGGCCAACACATATGTGTCATCGTCGCACTCGCTCGCAGGTGGGAGATCTACCGGGTTGCGGGACAGGCAATCGGCGTCAGCGTGCAGCCGGCCAGACTTGTGGACGACAGAAAGAGTGTATTCCTGAAGGCGGAGGGCCTAACAACCCAGGCGACTAGTAGAGTCCTTCAGCGTAGAAACCCAGCATAAGGCATGGTGGTCGGTGATGACGTAGAACGGGCGGCCAAACAAGTAAGGGCGAAACTTTGTAATGGCCCACACGAGGGCTAAGCACTCACGTTCTGGGATCGAGTAATTCCTTTCAGCCGCAGAAAGGAGGGGACTGGCATAAGCAATGACGTGAGTGCGACCCATCTGCCCCTGGGCGAGTATGGCACCAATACCGTGACCACTGGCGTCGGTGCGTACCTCCGTTGGTGCCGAAGGATTGAAGTGTGCCAGGACGGGCGGGTTGGTGAGGGCTGCAATGAGCGCAGAAAAGGCTTGGGATTGTTCTTGGTCCCAGCAAAATGGAGCGTCGTTCTTCAAAAGATTGGTGAGTGGACGAGCCGTCTCCGCAAAGTTAGGTACAAACCGCCGAAAATAGAAGCAAAGCCCAAGAAAGCTACGCACGTCACTGGTACAACGGGGTGTAGGAAATGCACTTACAGCACGTATTTTGTCTGGATCGGGTTGAACGCCACGGGCGTCGACCACGTGACCGAGCACCTTAAGTTCACGTCGGCCGAAGCTACATTTCTTCGAGTTCAGCTGAAGGCCAGCTCTTCGGAAGACGCCAAGAATGGCATCAAGGCGATGGAGATGGCTCTCGAATGTAGAAGAGAATACAATGACGTCATCGAGATAGCACAAGCACGTCGTCCATTTCAAGCCGCGCAGGAGAGAGTCCATCATGCGCTCGAATGTCGCGGGCGCATTACACAAGCCGAAAGGCATCACCTTGAATTGATACAGGCCATCGGGAGTGACGAAGGCGGTCTTCTCCCGGTCCCGTTCGTCGACTGCGATCTGCCAATAACCGGAACGAAGATCAATGAAAGAGAAATAGCTGGCACCGTGCAAGCAGTCGAGGGCATCATCTATCCTGGGGAGCAGGTAATCGTCTTTCTTTGTAATTTTGTTGAGGTGTCAGTAATCAACGCAGAATCTCCAGGTATTGTCCTTCTTTTTAACAAGCACGACAGGCGACGCGCAGGGTCTGCTCGAAGGCTCTATAATGTTTTTTGCTAACATCTTGTCCACTTCATCTTGTATGACGCGTCGTTCAGAAATGGCGACTCGATAAGGTCTTCTGTGAATTGGGCGGGCGTCTCCGGCGTCGATGCGATGTGTAACGAGAGACGTTTGTCCTAAGGGGCGGTAACCAAAATCGAAAATATCGCTGTGCGAATTCAGAAGAGTCGTAAGTGCTGTAGCACGGTCAGGGCGCAAATTAGGTGCAACCATTCCTGATATGCGAGCCTCCGGAAATGGGGACGATGCAGGTCGTGTCGACACTTTAGCAGTAGGGTCAGGCAAAAGAGCGGCAACTGTGACGTCAGATAGTGGGGTCAGTTCGGCGAGAGTAATGCCCTCAGGAAGAACGTGCACAAAAAGGCCGAAGTTCAAAACTGGAATATAAGCGTTGTTATTTTCTACGTGCACGATGTTATGAGGGAGAGCGATTCTACGCTGCAGTGTCACGTCGGTTATGGGGCAAACAACGTAGTCGCCATCAGGAACGGAGGGGAAAGGCGACATGAGCACATACACTGCAGCTTCTGGTGGCAGACGAGTAAATGTAGAGGAGCGGAGACGGAGCGTTGAAGTATCAGGGGCCTGTTTATCAGGACAGAGTGGCAGGTCCAGATGAAGCAGTCCAGAAGAACAGTCAATGAGCGCGGAATGTGCAGGTAAAAAGTCGAGTCCTAATACAACGTCGTGAGGGCAACTGGTGAGGACTGTAAATAGGACAGGGATATAGCGATCAGCAATGGTAATTTTTGCAGTACACATATCAATCACAGTAGCTGTATTGCCATCAGCAACACGAACGGTAGATGAGGAAGCGGGTGTGAGGACTTTGTTGAGGCGTTGACGGAGCGAGGAACTGAGGACGGAAATGTGGGCGCCGGTGTCAATAAGGGCAGAAAGTGAGACTCCGTCCACAAAAATGTCAATGAGGTTACGTCTGGGTGCGAGGGTCAGTTCCAAGTTGACAGTCCGGGTCGGTAATGCAGCGTCACTCCCGGGCGCTGCACTCGCTAGTTTCCCGAGTGGGCGCCGGCGTATGATGGGGCGGAGTTGCGACGAGGCAGCGGTGAACGAGATCGACGAGACCGTGGAGATGGAGATTGGCTGGAGTGACAGACACTTGAGACGGCTTCGGTGTGAGGTTCATCTGGGTGAGCAGGGAAGTGTCCAGGTCCATCATATGCGGGGCGGAGCTGTTCAGGTTGGGCAGGGAAGCGTCGAGGTCCGTAGTAGTACCGATGGTCAGCGTTGCAATAAGAACGAGGTGTGGGGAAGGGGCGACTGCGGCAATGACGGGAAGTGTGGCCGGCTCAACAGCAAATAAAACAAATTGGCCTGTCATCTGAGGTGCGCCACTCTGCAGGATTGCGATTAACGTAGCGACGGGGGGGAGCTTGGCTAATGGTTGCAGCAGCCACCACAGGAACAGGATGCAATGGTGACGAGGGCGGTACGGGGTTGGAGGAAAGACCGACGTTGGCAAGTTCCTGTCGGACAACAGCCTGTATCATGGCCATGTTGTCAGGCACTGGAGATGGGAATAGTGCAGGAGCTAATGCCTCGAGTTCTCGCCTGACGATCCGAGTCATTGTTGCGGACTGAGAAGGCTGTTGCAGAGGAGCCAGATCATCACAGGATGATGTGGCTGCCGTGTTCGGAAGGCGTTCAAAGCGATGTACCAGGCGTCGTTGTTTAGCCTGCTCGAATCTTCGGCAAACTTGACGCACTGACTCGACGGTAGAGCAATCCATGCAGAAGAGGAGGTTGAACGCGTCATCTGCGATGACCTTGAGGATGTGCCCTACCTTTTCACTTTCCAGCATGGAGCGGTTCGCCTTGCGACACAACGCGAGCACGTCTTGGATGTAGGCCAGGTAGGACTCCGTGGTGGATTGGGCGCGAGACGAAAGTTCGGTTTTGGCTGCGACAGCCCGTCCAATAGGCTTCCCGAACAAGTCGTGAAGCTTTTGCTTGCAAATTTCCCAGGTTAACAGCTCATGCTCGTGATTTTGATAGCATGTGCGAGCGGTTCCCGCCAAATAGAATAAATGATTGTTCCGGCCGCATCGCTCGTATTCATCCAGCCAGTCGTCCACATCTGTCTTGTCTTCGCCATTGAAGATGGGAGGGTGGCGGATTTTTGTGAGAACGAGTGGTTGCGCCGATGTTGTTGCGGTGGTAGGAGCTGCCTCAGAGGTCATAGTGGCCGTTGTTGACGTTGTGATCCCAGGTAGGTGGCGGCCACTGCGCAAACTTTCGGCTGCATAAATGGATTTATGTGTGCACACAGGGACCTTTGGTCACCTTCACCAAGATGATACGGGGCAAAGTTAGTGCACGAAGGTTAGTCCAGGTTGACGCAGCACACAAAGCACAGAATCACAACAGCGTCAACCTTCTTCTAGCACTAAACGTTGCTACCACTTTGTCGTCTTCTGTGTCACTGTTTCTGATCGTTATCTTCTTTAACGTCCAGCGATGCAGGGCATATATGTCACAATATAAAAGCTAATCAGGCTACGCTCTCGCGTCATACCCTGAAAGGATGAGCTTAAATGTCCCCAATAATGTAGAACCTTGCACTGATAGGGTGTGACAAGGGAAAGGGTTAACCAGAGCTAAACCACAGTCTTCTTTTTTTTTTCGGGAACATTGGTAACTGTGCTAAATACGACATATTCAAGCAATCTGCATCATATGCTAGTGATCATTACGGGACAATTGTTAACAGAAAAATTCTTGTTCCTCAATATATGAAGTGGAATGGTTTTTCCAGTTTTCGTTTCTTGAAAAGCGTGGGTATATATGGTTGCTGTTCAAAGATCTGAGTGGAAAAAATTGAAATGTAGGTGGAAGTTTTTCTTTAATTTAGCATTAAATCTTACAGAGGGTGCTCGAATTTTCAAACTTTCTATTGCTTCTAAACCATGGGTGTGTCCCGCTATTGATTTCTGAAAACAACCCGTTCTACATCCACTTTCCCTTATTATCTAATGATTCTTCTTTCGTTATTCTTCATTTTCTTCTTCTTCGTGTCAAGAGGAAATCTTCAGATGGAACTGTGCGCCTAATTGCGTCGCGCGCCTTTTCTGGCTTCTTTTCTTGCAAATCTATACAGCGCCTGCAATTTAATCCATTTTTAAACAACTAAGTCCCAGATATAAAATATTCTTCCTTCTGTATAAAGTATGTGCTGACAATGAGATATGGCGTTCATATGAACTTATAATATGTATACATAACAGTCATTACCACCACAGTGCACGAAAATGATGGCAGCCGAAAACGAGCACAGGATACAAGTACAGAGTTTTATTATACGTACCATAAAGGGCAGATCTGATAGTATTTTGGCCACATAATACAACCACAAGCTGTACCAGCAGTTCCTCTGCTCTCTGAGAATAACATCTATCTCCAAGGGGACTGCAATAAAAGCAATAAGTACAATGAGCTAAAAAGTAAACACCACTACTTTACTGACTTTGTCAAAAAAAAAGTCAAGATACTCATTTTTGTTTACTCTCTTTTCTAACACACGCAGATACCTTTCTTTTGCTACTATAGTGAGAAAGTGATAGCACGCTTGAAAAATTATTATTTTCGGGCTCGGCATTGATTTCTAGATTCTGCCACCGAGCCGTTACCTATTTACAATAGGCAAGGGTAACAAGCTGACATTTAGCAATGCTTTCATGCAGTCTAGTTGGCTCGTGGCGGGGGAAATTCTGCGAACACGTGGGGGAACGGAGACCAAACACACACGTAATACGCTCGTATTGCCGTTTAAGTTTCTTTTCTCCCTGCTCCTCGTCCAATTTGTGCCGCTTTAACTTATATTATTACTAAGAGAACACGCCTTGCGCACTTTAGGGTGTCACTTTTTAATTTCCCTCTCTTAAATATTGTGCTCTGTTTAGAGAGTGCAATGTCTGAAAAACAAATGCCTATGCCGCAAGTTACGCATCCAACACTTCTTGCACTTCTACTTTGTGCACCGCTAAAGCTTCCAAATTTATAACGGTAGCGCAGAACTGTCATCCTCATTCATCTGTGCCTGAGCATCTATACTATATCAATATTGTTCAGCTGCACGAGTTGTCATCCAACCCTGTGAGCCAGAGAAAAGTAACCAAAGCAGTTTGTAGACAATAAACACCTTTACTTTTTTTCGCAGATTCAAGATATTTTTTAATAACGTTGTTTATTGCCTCAATGCATAATAAATTATGTAAAAAAAATTAAAGGGGTATTAACTGAAAGAAAAAAGGTTGGCTGTTCTAACAAAGTTCAAGAGAGAGAGCGATTATAAGGCCTTGCGAGCAAGCAATGTACGAAGATGAGTTGTTCGGCGAAAGGCCCACTGCCGTCAGATGCCGAATTCTCGTCGGCTTCAGTGCCGGGCAACCCCACAACAAGTGGTGAATATTTGCCTTATGATTTAGTCTGGGTGTTTTGGGTAGCAAGGTTCATAATACTGAGAGGCGGTGTCCAGAGGAAGCATTGGGATAATTTTAATTGGAAATCAAACATCAAACTCCCTATATATTTAGGAACGTTTACAGTTCTGGCTAGCTCGTTCAAGTAACCCTTTCAATGCCCTCAACCTTCACTTTTTTACGGCTTGATTTTATCGCCGTGGAAACTAAACACCGAACACAGAAAGATGCTGTTTTGCGTAGATGCGAAGCGAACGCACTCCTCTGTAATTAACTCAACTTTAATTAAAAGTGCAACTCCTCGTTTAAAGTTTATGCAAAAAAAATTTGGAGGCATTGAAAATTTATATACAATGAATAAATCAATTCAGGACATCGCTTGATAACCCAACGAATCAAAATTCCTGCGTAAAACCTTAGGCCCACATTTGGTATTACGTTGGCAAAGTCTGGTCCTACATACGGCCAGTGATTGCCAACACCGCACCAACACTGTGCTTGGATAGCTCCTAGCATATATCCCAGCGCCCGGAACTCTGCTCCATCCTGGGCGTGGCGTAGTTGGTTAAAGCGCACGGCTGGGAATGCAAGGGATAGAGGTTCGGATCTCGATGAGGACGGGTTTATTTATTTATTTTCTCTTTTTTTAATTATAGAGCTGGTTAGGAGGGCGAGCGGTGAAGCCTACGGCGACACAGCGAAATGCAGGAACGGGTGCCAAAGAGCTGCGCTCTAAAAAGTGAATGTCCACTAGCACAGCAACTGGTTAGAATATGCTTGCCATTATATGATGACATCTGCGCTTATACATCTCATCTGGCTATTTAAATGACACAAATGGGCTTCGTACGATTCAGCAGTGGGTCCCCATCGTTCATCTTCAAATATATTCTTCTTTGTGTGCACCAAAACAAAAAAGGCACAAAACGTATCTTTCGCCCATGTCACTTTATAGAATACAAAGGTCCCTTACATGTAAGGATGGTTGGGCCAATCGTTTGGAATAGGAGCATTGCCAAAGCCAAAAGATACAAAGTGACGGTATCCCTGGCCTGTGCGGCTCGATTTCCGCATCCGTAGTACAGGATAGACAGCAAGAATGCGAAGAACACGTTGACACCGATACGCAGAAGTGAAGTGGTCTGCGCTAGGAAAGCAAAATAAAGAAAGACGTCACAATGAAGTCAGCACTTTTGCAAGCGTCGCCTACAAGATGACAACATCAAGTAGAGCGTGGTACGATGGAAATATTCTGGTCATGTTTACTGCAATTGCATTTGCATGGTAAATTTAGGCAATCGCGAAAAAAGATGTTGTGTTGTATTTGTTATCAAGTGCGCTTTGAAATCTTAATTATTGTCTCGTAGAATCTGTGGTGAATTTTATTGTAATCCTAGTCCTCATTTTATCACAAAAGGTGTTTCAAAGCATTCGGAGTCGTTCCATGCGCGGAACACTGCGTATGTGCCCTTCTGTTTTTTAAATTCATTTTTTTTTTTACAGCTGAGCTGATCATGCCAAGCCATCTTCAGCAAAAAAATCATACAATTAAATGAAGTAAGAAATTAGCTTTAATAAAATTGCATGTAAAAAATATTAAGGTCAGTGCGCCACATCTTTGGAGTACAAGTTGCATATTTATGTACATAAGATAACGTGTCAGTTATAAATGAAATAAAGAAAGCATTCACCCTGCAGTCATCGTAGAAACTAGCCGAGCAAAAAAACAGCGACATAAGAGAAAGTACCAAGAGCACAGAACAAGCACTGAACTACCAAGTGAGTTTTTATTGCAATGCAGACCACAATTCCTACAAGGAATGCCTTCACGTGTCCCGTTAGCAAGTACAACAATAACATCTTGCCCAGAAAATACAATTACTTTTATTAAACATTATTTGGTGATTACGTACTTATTAAAACGTTATTCGTTAAAAATATTTGGTGCTGTTACCTAGAAAAGCAATTTCATTCTTGGATCCATGAAATTACCTTTTTGGGTGACAGCACCAAGCAATGTTTTTCTTCAAGGTTTTACGCAGGAGTATTCTTATCTTGACACGGCAGTTGCATAATTTAACTGACTGTTCGCTGCTTGATAGCTAGTGCTATTTTTTGTCTTCATTGTTTTCGTTTTGTGTGTGTGTGTGCGTGTGTGTGTGTGTGTGTGTGTGTGTGTGTGTGTGTGTGTGTGTGTGTGTGTGTGTGTGTGTGTGTGTGTGTGTGTGTGTGTGTGTGTGTGTGTGTGTGTGTGTGTGTGTGTGTGTGTGTGTGTGTGTGTGTGTGTGTGTGTGTGTGTGTGTGTGTGTGTGTGTGTGTGTGTGTGTGTGTGTGTGTGTGTGTGTGTGTGTGTGTGTGTGTGTGTGTGTGTGTGTGTGTGTGTGTGTGTGTGTGCGTGCGTGCGTGCGTGCGTGCGTGCGTGCGTGCGTGCGTGCGTGCGTGTGTGTGTGTGTGTGTGTGTGTGTGTGTGTGTGTGTGTGTGTGTGTGTGTGTGTGTGTGTGTGTGTGTGTGTGTGTGTGTGTGTGTGTGTGTGTGTGTGTGTGTGTGTGCGCGCGCGTGTGTGCGTGCGTGCGATATTCTAACTCTGACTTTTCTTCGCTACTCTGATTGTGCTTTTGACATGACAATGTTTTCTTTTTTTTTTCTACGTGCCATCTGGTTGCTTTCTCCTTCTGGAGGTACGCCCTCGCGCTGGTTGCTTTTATCTCATTTCAAGTGATAAATCTAATGTCTTGTTTTGCTGGTCGGGATGTCATGGTTGTAAGTGATAACAGGACTCGTGATGGCTTTCTTTGTATAAAATGTGGGCTGCATTAAAACGAAAATTCGGTTTGTAGTTCAGCGCTTTTACTGCCGTCTATACTCCTTCTCATGTGTGCTACTTTTTGCGCTGCTACATTCCACGGTGAATTACCGACTAGCTCGCACGAAGTTATCATCCTGCTGTCAACCACTCTGGTACTGAAAACAACTATTTGCGGGTTTTACAAATTCCGTTATCATCATTAACACTTCAACTCTCCCTTGTCCTCTGCAACCGTAAATGCAGAGAGTTACATTGTAATAACGTGTTGGTTGCGATGTTTTGACTTAATGTGGCTTAATGTGAAGTTATCTGCAACTATGTGTCCATCGAGGCTAAATTAAACTGCACACAACATTCAGGCCTCGCCTCAATTACCTACCGGGTAATGACTAAAAACATTAAACATCTTAAACATGTTAGACCACACATACACTTTAACATGCAAGACAAAAAAGATGCAGCGCAGATTAATTTGTTGTTTCCTTTCCTGCCTAGCTCTGGTTACGGCTATTGTGATTGCCGTCACTTCATCTTATGTCATAGAGAGACACTACAAGGGACAGGAGCTTGGCCATTATGGTTTGCTGCGCTTCTTCGCAACCCCTCAGACCCACCTTATTCCGGACGACGCAATAAAAGCACCTTTTCGCTAGTATCTTGAACTGTTGATAGGACTTTGCTTCAATCTTGTACTGCCGTGCCTCCCGATCCTTGTCCTAGCCAGGAAAATATCACAGATAACTCGACCTGACACCAGCATCTCACAATGTGAAGTGGTGGCACTGAAATAGTTGATGGGAACGTAAGTGCCTCCCAACAAAATTAAACCTGTGATTTGCCCATGATGTTCGCGGGCATTTACTGTACTAAAACAAGTTTCTTCGATAACTATAAAGCTTTCAGGACGAAGAATACAATTCAGTATTCTAGCTGTTAGGGCCGTTAATGGGCGCTTTTTGGGAAGGTTTTGGGAGCAACAAAAGAACCACTGCACTCTGATTTCTCCTTGAAAATCAAGCAGATAACCATGAAACCGAAAAAGCGCCAACTCAACAGTAACCGAAAGCCACAGTACCTGCTCAAGTTATATTTATATATGTAGCATTCAATTAATTCTGACATATAGTGATCCGCTAATGTAAAGAAAAGAAAACTGGTTCTGTTATAGACATTTCCATGTACCGCATGTACGTTTAAAGAAAAAAACATTCACCAAACCATTGCGAAAGATCATCAACCATAATACATATCCACCAAACAATTGCGAAAGATCCTCAACCATAATAGAAGAAATAACTCTGTCTAGCTACACTCTGATGTAGCCTAATGCCCTTATGCTACCATTTCTAGAACTTATTGTGTTTTCAGGAATTTCACGAAACACTTTGCACTAATATTGCTTTTTCCCGTTGTGATCGTATCTGCCTCGAATAGTAAGTAGCTAGACATCACGGCCAGCATAGACGGTACAGCATTTTCCGAAAAACTAGATGGCTTTCGGTTCGTGCCTCAGAAATGCTCAATTTTTTTTTTTTTTTTCAAACGAGGATTTCGTGAAAGTTCTTCGTAATTGCACGAAGAAGTTACATATTACTCAGAGCAGAAAAACTGCAGTACGCAAAATCAAACATGTGAGCATTTTCTGCTCTTAAGATTTCCTGAAGTATGTTTTAATGCGTGCTTTTTTTATTCTAGAATTTTTCATCCTTACTTATCAACGTAAAAGTTCCTAATCTTGTTCTAGTTTTGACCTTGGAAAACTTGGTGCTTTTCATATTTTTTTTTTCATGTGTTCTCGGCAGTGTGTTTCTTATACTGCGCGTCCTCTTAGTAAACTTAGGCTACAAGATTAGCCCTTTCTTGCTATGACAGGTTGTTAAAGTGTTCCTATTGGCGAAGGGGGATGTACAGTCATTGTCCACGCTATATCTGGTACTTTGAAAAAAAATAAAACTGGGGTATGTCAACCAGGCAAGAAACAGAGGAAGTACAATGAACATCTCACCTTTTGAGGCATTAGTCTTCCCCCATATGCTGTAAACCCTGAGGAGTTGTTATGCTCACTTTGGTTCTTCATGCAAGAATCCTGAGGAGTGGCGAGGGCCGACAACTTGAGGACAACATCCCCATGTTGTCCAGATGCTATTTCTGTAACTGAAAAAATCCTGCTTTAATGGACAGCACTGAAAAACATTTTATGACATGGCTTCTACCATATGTGATAGCGTTATTTCAGAGCTCCGCTGAAGAGCAAAACCACTTTTCATAAAGAAATGCCCAAGGGTAAATCAACATGCGTAGACTGGAGTTCGGATAAACCTTCTATTTAGGTGAAAAACTCTAAACACGAAACCAACAGAGGCACAAAATTGTGTGAAAGAAATTATCAAATAAAGAAATCGTCAGAAAAATATCCATTGTCTTAACCATGTTTTTCAAGTACCTGATAATTAAGTTCCTGAGAACACTGTGAACTTCTTATGTGCCATTGTTGAATTTCCTGTAGTGAAATTTATTGTAGGATTTTCTTATTTTTGTCTTAGTTTTTTTTAATTTTGCTAGTCTTATTATTCTTCCTATTCTTTATTCTGCGTAATTCCGTTTCCTCAACGGTTGGGTCCCGCAACTTCTTTCTTCTCACTGGTTACCTCTCAGTGGGTTAAACGGCGATAGTTACCGAAGGTGTCTCTGAACGCAACCTAAAGGTAGCACACACTCACTGAAGGCAGGAAATGATTACGGTGAAGGTAATTGATTAGTGTTACCATTGTCATGCCATCACCTCGTGGATCTGTTTAAGGCTGGTTTTGCGGCTATTAAGAAATAAAAACACTACATATTGTAACCTAAATGGAAACAACCCCCAGGAATGATCTTGGTAGCTTATCGTAATGTTGCGTTAAAAAAAATTAACGAAAAATAAAAACTTGCTGTTGCAGGATTCGAACATATGTTTTAATCGCTTATTGCTGAGGTAAGTAGTGTCAATCCATTGCGCACTGAAGCAATTTTTTTTTCAGCATGGTATTTATTACATGCTTTTAAATTCAGCATACAGTTATATACATTATTTACAGAGTAATCAGCCTGTAGGCGAAAAGTCCAATTGGAACATACACCACAACACAATACCACACAACTAGAATACGACTTAGCACAACTTCACTAAAACGGTGGCAAGGAAAGACAACACATCAACAATTGCAGCCAGTCCGGTTGATAGTCACTATCTTCGTGTCTCTAAGCTGGTGTACCATCTGGCCGAAATGAGTAGCGGGGGAGACTACAGGTTCAGCATTCCGATCCAACATACGCGTTTTCCACAGGCTGTGCAGTCAAGGCGGAAAATCATGTCAAAGGGTTCGTGGTCATGTTCGTTGGTTATCAAGTGACGCACACTGTGGTAATTCAAAATAAAGACTTTCTTTAATGTGCTTTGCAGAACGTCCCAAATTATATTGCATCTTTGCAGGCAATAAAACAGTGTTCGATGGTTTCAGGTGTGTCAGATAACCGGCAATTAACAGAAGAAACGAAAATATTTTTTTTTTCTGAAGCCACACTTTAACAGGCAAAACCTCGGCATGAAGTTTAAAGAAAAACGTTTTAGTAGAAGGCGAGATAGGCATTTTGCGCACCCATTTTACCACATCATGCCCCGTATAATTAGAATATGCGCCACTGAAGCAACGAATACGGCACGCTATTAAACCTGCTATTTTGTTTTACAATATTTCCGCTATCTGTCGCCAGGTGACGCTGCTCAGAGGACCCTACCGTTGAGGGAACGGAATCACGCATTTATTCTTCTTCTTGTTCTTTTTCTTATTCTTGATTTCTTCTTTTTAAATGACGCTCCTAGTTCAAGCAGTGAATGTAACTCATATCATTTAACAGTACTTGCCAACATATAAATGGATATTTCATAAACATATTATTAAGCTTCAATTCCTGATTATTTACATCATCAAAAATTACCGCACTTAAAACAATACTGGTCATACACAAGGAAATAAATTTCAACTCACAAAAGTTCTTCTTTTGCCAAGTACCTCCGTTCATACATTCTGTTAGTACACCTACGCATGTACGCCTAAATGGAGGAAACATTAGACCTAACTATAACACTGAATGCTCGTTTAATTATTCTCATCATGCCGCTTATTGCGAATAAGCACTCACTGTAATCTGACGGGCTGGTGTAAAGGGGGCAATGAAGGTTCTGAGATTCCAGAAAAGGTAGCAGCTTCTTCACCAAGCCATGATAAATACACTTTCCTTCAGAGAGCATGTACAGCTGCAAAATAAAAATGTAATCGTAATAAACACAATAGGAATAATTTGGCCAGCAAAAAAACCATAAACACGATGTAAAAAAAAAAACGCCATCCACGCAAGTTTTGTAACTTCTAATTAAAACATGCCCTAAGGCTCTCATATTCCCAAATGCTTGGCTCGTAAGTTAGCATATCGGCGGAAGTATACACCAAGCTACACGCATTTCACAAGCAAAGTCACAGAATATGCATTTGGGTTAAATGAGAGCTATAACGAATGCGATGCATTCAATGTCAGTTTTTATCCGTACGTTTTTCACTAAAACATGGCAGCTACATCGTATTCGTCCACTGATTTCCCACAGCCGGTATGAAGGCTGTGAAAGTCAGAAGTTGCTAGAGCAACTCTCTCGATAATGTACGTCTGTCTGCCTTCACAAACATGCATACTAAGCTCAAGTATAATTTAGCTCAGGTCAGATATTCTAAATGCTTAACTATACACTTCACAAGGCTTTTTTGACAAATGTTGCGAGTGAGTGAGTGAGTGAGTGAGTGAGTGAGTGAGTGAGTGAGTGAGTGAGTGAGTGAGTGAGTGAGTGAGTGAGTGAGTGAGTGAGTGAGTGAGTGAGTGAGTGAGTGAGTGAGTGAGTGAGTGAGTGAGTGAGTGAGTGAGTGAGTGAGTGAGTGAGTGAGTGAGTGAGTGAGTGAGTGAGTGAGTGAGTGAGTGAGTGAGTGAGTGAGTGAGTGAGTGAGTGAGTGAGTGAGTGAAAATTGTGAATAAAGTTTGTGAAAAGCTAGAAATTCCCAAGCAGTCAGTGCGATTCATGGTTCCGATTTTACAAGCGATTAGTGCTGACGAACGCGAAAGCATTAGCACTTTCAGCAGTTATATTTTTCGTTACGGTTTCTTGAATTATTTCTTTGCATGTTTACAATACTTTTACTTCAATTCTAATTCGTCAAATTACATTGTTGCCCACAATTACAATTCTAATTAAAGTTTGTATTACAGTTTCAATTTCATTTCTTACTTTACCTTCAAGTCATGCCCTCTCCCCATTCACATAGTCTTTCATTTCCAATCCTAACTTCAGCTTTTATTCCAGTTCTAATTTAAATTTCAAGTTTACTTATAGTCCGATTCCAAGTCATTCCCTTGCTCATTACAATCGGTGCTCTCTCCCATCACACTTCCGAGCCTCCCTCACTGCATGAGCCTTCCTTCATTCAGGCACACCATAGACACACGTCAGAAATGTAATGGGCATGATGCATGCGCATCGCCTACCATGACACCAATGCTTGGAGATAATATGTTGTCTTTATTTACTTTCTGCGTACATACCTCCCATTGCTAAATGAAGTTGGCTAGTAAATGCACCAAAACAAACGTTTGCAGTAGCCAGAAAATAACCAGGTAGCGAAACCAAAATTTTCTTAGCAATACTTGGTCGTAAATTGGACAATTTGGCACAGAGTCTCCGCCAACGGCAAACCTGCGAGTCCCCCATGACACTCGTCTTCTTGAGCATAGCGTCGTTATCCACGCGCGTCATACTCAAAAAAATGAAATTCAGATATATATCTACCTTACTGTTTCAAACTTTGTCCGCCTTTTTCGTGTTTATAATTTGACCAGGAGTCCCCACAACCCTAATGTGAAGACACATTTTGCAAGAAATAATTTTTTTTTTTTTCACTGAATAATGAGCCACCAAACTATATTTTTCAATAACCCGGTTCAATTCAAATTCAAAATAGCAAAGCTGTAAAAGCAAACTGTGTTACCTGGTCGTACCTACCAAATTTTGCTTTGCGCACTGTGTTGTGTCGTTACTTAAGTGCATCGTTTTACCACACAGTTTAATTCACTGTGCTGTGCCGTGCCATATTATTGTATATTCCTCATTGTTTTCTCCACACTAAAACAATAGCCTCAATCTATGAGTGCAGTACGTATATATTATCAGTAAATAAATAGCCATATTACCTGTAATAATAAGCACTCTTTTATTAGTACAAGTAGTTCAGTTATGTCAAAAAAGCACTTGCATTGCGGAAAAGTTTACTCCTCCCCGCCTTCGCATCTTTAGTAAACGAGTTAGTTCTCAGTCTCAGAGGCTGTACTTCTTTATAAGCCTAAACAACTGATTTTCACATCACAGGAGCAAAATCTTAACACTGCCGATATCACTTGAGGTTCTTGTATTATGAAGTAATTCTTTCGAAAAGCACGGTCTCAGGTCTCTCAAGTTTCGTATCACGTATTGCATGACGGCACCGCTTCCTTCTATTTCCACCGTCTCCGCCCCAGATGTCCTTTTTCTCCTTCCTTAGTGCAGCAAAAGAAGTCAGATTCGTCTAAATCTTGCTGTTCTCTCCGGCATTGAATTTTGTTTTCCTCACTGATACAGTGCAGAGCGGATTAGCTGAAAAATGAGTCGTGACGCAATAATAATAAAAAAAGATTCATAGGTGCAATCAAATGGGCAAATTACTGAGTACCACTAGAACTAAATAGTCGTGCAATTTAGCCAAAAAAAAAAAACTGTTCTGGGGATTGAACTACAAGAGTCCTCGCGGACCGCTCATATCTATTCCTACTGTAAAAAAAAAAACACAAGGTTCAAAAAGGTCGCAACATTTTCTCTGCGTGGACACAGAAAGCCCCAACAAAGCAACTACCCGAAAGAATTCCTACATGCACCACGCCCGCCACTGCACCACAAGTGATGCCCGAACCATCTCCGCTGTGAAATGCTTTCTTCCCGCACTGGGCTAACTTACCCTATCAAAATGCGAGAAAAGCGCTGAGCTCGGGTTGTGGATTGAGCAGAGCACTGTGTGTCCCGATTCAGCGAGCAACTTCAGCTCCCGGGCGCAGCGCAGCGCCGAGCTGCTGTCGAGGCCACTGCGAACCAATTTCATTGAAGGATTAATCGCTAGCAAACGAGTGATCTGTGAGCAATTCAGTTTAGCTACTGATGGTCCTCGGCCACCGCCTAAAGGTAAGTGTTTCACACAAAGTATTGAAAGAAACGTGAAAAACGAGCGGAAAAGACGCGTTCACAGAAGAAGTAGTAGTTCTCTCGTGAACTCGTCTTTTCCGCTTCTTTTTCACGTACCATGCACCAACTGGCCCAACAAGCCTCAATATTGAAAGCAAGCGCGTCAAGGAAAGCCTTAGAATAGTTATGTTATGACTTCGTGCTAACCAAACTATTGTGGCAAGCCCGGCAGATACGATGTCAAAGCCCACAGAAATCATAAGCTAGCTGTGTAATAAAGTTATATTCTCAATAGGATTTTCTGAGATCACTGCACAATTTGCACTAAAGAAATTCGTAAGCCCGAGCGTTGCTGTGTTGTTCCCGAGATGTGTCAGTAAGATTCCGTGAGTAACCAATACTGGGCCTTTCATTTCCTGTAAACCACTTAATTGGCTGTAATTAATTACCTAACAAACCCACATCAACAATTTTGTCATTTGCACATCTTTGCTTGACGCTCTAACCGATGGTACCATTCCTTATCCGATATACAACCTCCTTTACAGCTCCTTGTAAAGCACCGAAAAGGTCACGCCCATGCGAGGTCCACCTATATAGCCATACAATGCTTACGTAGAACAGATGCGAGTACTAAACGTTTGTCCGCATGCAGACTTTCTTGTGAAAGCCTATATTGAAAGGCTGTTTAAATTCACACTATTTGGCCCTTTTGGGGTCAAATAGTATTTTTTGAAGGTGCTCAAGAAGAAGAAAACTGAAATTGATAATTAGCTTCTCTTTTTTATGCATATTCTACTATGCGTGCTCTACATTACGCATTTCGGTCATTTTCGTTTTTGCCTAAAATTTCAGGAAGATAATTTACGGCACAAAACAAAGACACGACGGAACAAGCATGTTCTGGTGTTTTTCACTGAGTGCATGAGCATGCTGGCAATATTCTCCGCTCGCTCATATATGCTCCAGACAATAGCCTCCTTATAGTGTCTACGCTAATTAGTAGCAAGTTGCCTTCTTTGATATACCCCTCAGTGCACGACGTCTGGTAAGCATGTGGCTGAAATGAAGGTGGAAGGGGCTTCTTCGTAAAACTAGTGCGCATTTTGTTTTTCAACATTTCAAATAATCCGTTGTCTTGTTTCACTGCGCGGTGCTGGTCTATAATTGGAGAAGTAAGAGTTGTCGAGTGCGCAGAATCAGGAAATGTGGAGTGTATTAATATCAGCGCTTGTAGGTGCATTAAAAGAATAATCAACACCACGGTGTCGTCATAGAGTTCACTGTAACAACTCATCAGGAATCAGAGCAGATACAGAATACAATATCCACTCACGTAGCGCTGTGGTTGCCTTCCCCTATTACTCGTATTCTACGCTCTACCTCCTGGGGTGCTTGGCTTCACTCGATCTCGGACGATGGTCAGTACGCCTTAGCTAAGAAAGCTCGCTTTTTCACTATGGTGTTCTTAAACGTGTTTCAATCATCAAATGCTTTCAGGCCCGTTTGTCGGTGCGCCGCGAGTAACCTTGGAGTCGGAAAGGAAATAAAGCTTGGAGGCGAACATGAACAAGCTTTGGCGAAACTTTCAGTCACCCACTTGTGAGTCAATACTGCGCTTCCACCGAAGGAGCGCGTACGTCAGAAAGAACGTCTCTGGAATATGCTGCGCCACCGTTATGCTCACGTTCTTAGGCGCACGCGCAGCAATCGTTGCACAATGTCCGCAGCAACATGTGCCAAAGAAGTGTACATGTCGCCAGCACGCGCTACGCATCCTATGGAAGGTCTTCGAGTTCGGTGCACCAAAAGGAAAGATCGAAAATCGAAAAGGAAGATCGAATTCAACAAATATAGTATAAGCTGCTGACGGCTCCTCAAGACTTGGCAGCAGCTACCAACATCTATGAGACGCCCGGAGCGCTGTACGCCTTTCCTTTAATGCATTTCATGTCTACGTCTACTCGCAACGACAAGACCAGCTGCTAATCTATCGCAGCACTCTGGGCCTTTTTCGCTGCGTGAAAATGTTCTGGTATAATTTTAGGGAACCAGAAGTTTTAGAACATGCAGAATTAGCAAGATGCAAAACCTGAAGCAACAGGAGTAAACGAAAACGAAGATTCAAAGGTCTGCAGAAAGGAAACATTCACGAATGAGAACTTTGTTTTCTCTCATTACCCCAGTTTAGTGAATGCATTCGATATAATTCCACTCACCGCCGACACAAGTGCTCTTCTACCAGCCGAAAAAGCAACATTCTTCTCGGTAACAGGAAAACTATTATATGCCATACGATTTAATTGCCCTCTGACCATTTGCAGCTAACAAACAGAAAATGGATTAAGCTTCGAGGTTGAAGCGAGAAATGTGGGATTAATAGGGAGATACGATACACATTCGAGTTTATGAAAGAAAAAAACTGCCCAATGGTGTTTTATGCCAACCTTTAGTTTTAGTAGAGCTTAGTTATACCGAAATGTAATTTTTTGTCGGGTGGTAATATTTATTACCAAAGTCGATGACTAAAAGTTTCTTTGCCGTATTCACGACGGTTGCAACTACAAGATCATCACATCATGCGTTTTGCGAATGATCCAGAAACACACATATGTGCTCCCATTTCGCAACTCTGATTCAATTACTGACCACGCAATGTCGACCCAAGGTAATAAAGTTGACAAGAAAACCTTGTTGGCTCATCCAGAAGTGCGACAGGTGGGTTGCTAATCAGCTCCTGCGAAATAGCCAACCTCTTTTTCTCTCCGCCGGAAAGGAATCTCGTCAACGTGTCTGCACATTCGCAGAGGCCCCAACGGCTCATTGTATCATCTACCTGCAAAAATAAAAAATAAAAGAGACATAAATTCCGCTTGAAGGCAATAACGTACGTGATAGCGACTTAAAAACCGTGGGTTTTTCCCCTCGTTTCAGAACGTGGCCTTTGACAGTGCTGTCAATATATCAGAGGTAGCACAACTATTCTTACTTTCTTTTATAACTGTATCACTTTTCAAAAATTTCTTTGGTAGCAATAATACACATAAAGTGATAACAGGGTATAAGTTAAGGGTTTTAGAGGTCATTTACTGCCATTTAGGCAATATTTGCTGCACTTAGCCGCATTGCAAGTGTAGCGTTTCTCGTGTTTCAGTTGAATAACTCAAGGCGATACCTTGACTTCAGCCAATTGCAGGGCATTGCGCCAATGAAGAACCTGAATTTTATATTACTCTCTGACAGCATAACTGAGGTATTGCTTGCATCTTTGGTACAGAGGTTCAGCAAATGAGAAGTAAACGAAAGTTTCTAACTTGCTTCAGCGCCGGCATTTTAAACCCGTGATGGATTTCATCCAGCACCGCAAGTGCATGCAAAAATATCAAATGACCCCAATTTCAGACGGCAGCTCCAGAATTGCGTGTGGAATTTTGAACTGGTGAGACAAAATTTTAGGTTTCTTACTTATATTTAGAGTAGGTTGCACATGCCAATAATCATATAAAGTAAATAGAGCGACTTCTGCTCTCCTGGGCATGGCTATTTTATGGATGAGTATCTCGATTCTATCCAGGTCATTGATTTTCGTCGAATTAACAGGCCTTGTTCGGAGAAGAACAAGATAATCATTATAGCTTTTTATGTGCTACTTTTTAAGTAATCAGTGTGAGTGGCACTGGCTGATGGCACATTTTAATTTCTGTAAAATCCGTTCTGTTCGTGTAACTGACGATACAAATCCCTAAAAAACTGTCAGGCAACACTTACAAGCTGGGAGATCTCTCTAGAGTCCAGTGCTGGCAGGCGCAATTCTGCACTGATTGTCAGTGCTTCGCGCACTGTAAGCTCTTGCAGCAGGCAGTCACCCTGCATGACGTAACAGCTCTGCATGTTGAACAGCTTGGTGTCCAAGGTATAGCCGTTGACGTGTACTTCCCCTCTGTAGCCCTTGTCACTGTACAGGTTAGTGAGGAAACCGAGTACAATTAAATTTATTTCCACTACAAAGTCAGAACTAAACTATACTATGCAGCTTCAGCCCAACGACCAATTCCAAAACTGTCAAAACTTCGCCCTCACCAAAATTGTTTCTCTTCAACTCCTCTCAAATAAGCCCTTCGACCGCATCGACATTTTTAGTTAATCAAAACATGCATCTACATTCTCGTCCAAACTCAATATTTTCATAGGTTTTATGAAACTTTTGTTTCGAGGTACCTGCGTGCAGTTCTTTGTTACTGAAGTCTGAAGCAATGTACAAATGATTTTGTGCTATGACTTATATCGAATTACGTCGCCTCCTGATGTCTTCAATTTCATTGGTTTTATATTCATCATTTATATTTCGTACTTGAGATCAAATTACTTACATCAGCTATATAAATGCCTCAACATAAATCGTCAACCAACACATTTTTCCACAGAAAGTAAGTTTGCAGTTATTTGGCGATTAGCATTAAAACCCAGATGGGTATTTTGTAAACTTATTTCCTGGTTCATTCTATCCTTCTCTACCATTTGTAACAGCGATTGGCGACGTCATGAGGGACAGCTAAAAAAGAAACGTCTGCCGGCAACGCCGACATGAATATGAGTAGACCATAGGGAGGAAATAAAAACATTAACCAAAAAATGTTACAACATATAAAATGTAGCCCTTGGATGCATCGAGAACCGCGGCCTCCACTACTCAAAAAAGAATTAGGCAAGCCACTCACTAGTAGCCTGACAGTATATTCAGCAGCGTCGTTTTTCCAGCTCCAGATGGTCCCATGATTGCTGTCAAAGTTCCTGGCAGCGCCCTTCCGTACAAGCTGTCCAGGAGTGCTTTCTTTCCTGCTAATAACATGAAATAATTGTGAAGCCTGCTAGAGTCAACACCTTTATTGTGGCCTTGTTAGGCTTAAAACTTCACCTAAACATTGTATAAACTATCTGTAAACAAATATCAGCATCCGGTTTAGGGATAACTAATCTATTAGGTGGGCAGTGTTTTTGTTTGAAATGCGGTTAACCTGTTCATGGATCCTTACTGCCACTCCTGAGTATCTCTTGGCCTCTTTGATATTGCTTACGGTATTTGTATACTTGAAACAGAATTCTTACGTACTTACATATACCTGCAGTTTGGAGCGAACTTGAACAAAACAAAACAGAAATTTTTGCAATTGTTATGCCTTTCTTCAGTCCTCAGTGAAATTTTTCCCTTCTGCATTTGTAAGGTAATTAGGGTCATCACCTGCCTAATTAACTGTGTGCAGATTGAAGTGAGCAACACTATGTATAGCTCTAGTAAAAAGAAACAAAGAAATATGTAACGAGATCTGCAGCGGGCTCTAGACAACTGATCGAACCCTTGAAACTTCACAGATCTGAAAGTTTGACTCTTAGATTCATCCAAATGTACAATTCAGGGGTGTCGTAATGACTCCACTATACCATTAAGCTGCGAATCCTGATGCATGCGGTATCTATAGGCATACGCCGTACGTACTGCATTAAGTGCACTGCGTACCAATCCGTGGAGTAAACTAATGCAAGGCGGTTCTGAACTCTAATAAAACAGCCAATAACACCTCATTCCTTCCCCATGGGTTCACTATTCTCACAGAATAAAACAGAACGTTTTATTCGCATTCAAGTCTGTTACTGGTAGACAAGCATCGATACAGTAGGCACAGATTCAGGCGGGTGGATGAACTGTGGAAGTTTGCAGGAACAACAAGGCCGCCACTAGCATTGGCTGGGAGATAGGTTGGTCACTTAAGGTCCGTGTTCTTCTTTACGTAAAGTGCAAACTGACTAATTATTTTGTCATCATCATCATCATCAGCTGGACTATACCCACTGCAGGGCGAAGGCCTCTTCCATATAACGCGGTCTTGTGCTAGCTGCATTCACTTGACCCCTTCGAACTTCTTAACCTCATCCGCCCACCTAACTTTCTGCCGCCCCCTGCTAACCTTTCCTTCCATTGGAATCCAGTTTGTTACCCTAAGCGACCATCGGTTATCCTCTCTTCGCACTACATGTCCTGCCCATGCCCATTTCTTTTTCTAATTTCCACTAGAATGTCGGTAACCTGAGTTATTTCTCTGACCCACTCTGCACGCTTCCTATCTCTTTATGTTACCCCTACCATTTTTCGTTCCATATCCCTCTGGGTTGTCCTCAACTTAAGTGGAACTCTTTTGGTTAGCCTCCACGTTTCAGCCCCATAGGTGAGTGCAGGTAAGACGCAACTGTTTTATACACTTCCCTTTTCAACGAATCCGGTAAGCTGCTAGTCATAATCTGCAAGTGCTTGCCAAAAGCGCACCATCGAAATCTCATTCTCCTTGTTATTACCCTTTCATAGTCCGGATCTGCGGTTAATACCTGTCCTAAGTAGACATATTCGCCTACTACCTCCCGTGCTTCGCTACCTAACGTAAACTGTTGTTCCTTCCCGAGGTGTTAATTCATTTTTCAGAGATTTCAGCCGTGTGCGACATTAGTGGTATTCTCCCGTTGGCCCACAACCTGGCGCGCAGCTCTAGCAGCCTCTTACGAAACCTGTGTATGGCTCCAGCAGCTGTGTACTCAGACTAGCTCAGCCTGGCTTTTATACGCCTCCAGCGCTACCCGCAAACAGTAATATCATTCCTCGGCAAACATTGGTGGCAACGTGGCCGCTAAGCCTGATGCGAGGCGCGGTAACTTTCTATACGTAAAATGAAATCTGCGGCTTCTGGTAGCAGCACGTACAGCGAGCGCGGTAACGCACCTGGGGAACAGTCGTGTATTTTTTTAACGAAGCGGCTGTTGAGTCCAGGTACATGTTAGGGGGCTCTTGTTCATCCGAGAGCTCCACGTACTTTTGGGTATGCTTGCGCGGGTGGCAGACAGTTTTGGACTGTACTGAAACATTGTGCGTGGCCACTGCTAACGAGTACGTTGCGCAGTGCCCTATCGATTAAACTTTTCACTTCTTGTTAAGATAATAACAAAAAATATATTACTATCTCTCCCAAGTGCTGCTTAGTCTGGTGTCATCCTTATAAACCTGCTCTAATTCGCGAGCCCGGCTAAAAGAACAATCCTGCGTTAAAAACTTGTAAATTGCATATTGTGTGGTCGAGCTTCCTCAAGCGACACATGTTCAATAGAATAAGCTGTATTAGAGTACTCTGCATTAATTAAGAGCAGATGTCAAATTGAAGATGAATCCTGTATTGATTTGTATACTGTGAGCCTTCTGCGGACCTTCTTTCATTTGTACATGTCATGATCTTCTTTCATTTGTACATACCGTCATCATCATCCCGCGGGGCCGGCTCCGGCGCGCGCCTGGGTTCGTGATCGGATTAAAACGCTAGACAAGGCTTCGCTGTCCTTGCCGTCACGACCTCGCCGTCTCAACGTAGCCTTCTTTTACAATATGTTTAAACCTAAGAAATATGCTATATAAATGGCAGCTGCCCTACGACATCATTTTTATTTATTATTTTTTTACCAGTCGCATTATATCGCCGTGTAAATGAGGAGTGCTAAGTTACACAAAATGTTAAGAAATTCACCTTAACGATTTAGCAATTATATTCCACAACATACTAACTCTTTCTATTGGTATAAGGTGACTCGCAGCAGGCTGTCAGTTGTGTGCCCGCGGAAACTAAAGACGAAACCTTCATTGGTACATACGCTAGTGAACTTCTCCGTAAAAACGCTAAATACATCCATTCAATAGTGATATCAAATAAAAAGTATGAGGAGCTTACACTTCACCTTAAAAGAGTATTACATCAAATATTGGTGGAATTTTTCTTCTTGTTAATGATGAGTAAGACATTTCTGTATATCGTTCCGCGCGCAATTCTCACCTACGACTGCTAAAAAATTTAGGGCTGAATTTTCTTTTCTCCCCTATTTTGGTTTCACAGCAGAGAGATGGCTGTGACGTCACAATCAAGTCATGAAGCGCGGCATGAAAACCGAAAACAGAGATATAATCGCTCATTTTTCTCTAGCAGTGATTCCTGTTTTTAAGTCAGGCTGCCTTTATCATTATAGTGAATTGAAACAACACAGGAAAGATTATATTGCTTTTTCCCCACGTAACCTATCTTTATCATTATAGTCAATTGAAACGACGCAGGAAAGATTATATTTCTTTTTTCCCCACGTAACCTATACTTGACTTTGACGTCACAGCCATCGCTCGGTTGCTGAAACCGAAACCGAAACAGGTGAGAAAATAGACTCTATTATAAATTATTCAACAGTTGTAGGCGAATTGACGTGATGATTCGTGTACAGTAATGTCTTAGGCATCATAACAAAGGATAACAAACCCACAAATTACGTGTCTATGCTCATTTAATAGTAAGACGTGACAGCGCTTGGAACACAGCCTTTGCATTCCGTGAATTTTAAAATTTTGCTGTTTTAATTATGCAAATATAATAAATTATTAATACTGCAACATCAATTCATGTTCCAAACACACGTTCGTAAGTCGTACGTACCACATCGCTTCCACTGCAGTGCCCCTCTAATAAACTGGTAACAACGATCCTTCGTAGCTATACGCGTTGTATGCCCACCTAGCATGCAGGGCCTGAATTTGAACCCAAATTTAGACAAATATATTGCATTTAATTACTTCTATTTTCATAAATACGTGTATTAGAAAACGGTCATCGCCAATTTCGGCTGCATCAGTACCGTCTCCCGTTTGATTGCCTTCATACGAATGTGGAATATTTCAAATTTCCGCCCAGTTGATGGAGTTTTGACGACATGACCCTATCGACCATCAGAATTTTTCACCACCGCCGTCTACTGCGGTGACTGCTTTCCGGTAGAACAGGCTATGTACTGTGTCATGTACTATTGGGCAAATAGCTCAAGGTTAACTACTTGTTCGACACCTCCACTTAATAATAAGGTTGAAACCTTTACCCTGCTTCTAAGAAACATGCCACAAATGCAGAAAGCCGAGAACGAAGAAAAAGCCACGCAGACAGGAATACGTTTGATCAATAAACAAGTGGCGAAATAATAAAGTGTTCGAATATCAAACATTAAATGTTTCCGCATCTTAACGCACACGGCTTCACCTTCGGCCAATGCGTAACAACCGTGGTTAATCAAGCACAAGAAAAAGCAGCAGGGACATGCTCCTACTCCTCGTTTCCAATAGATCTCTCTGAAACGTAACATTTAAACTAATTCCAAGAAAAATTAAACCAAGGCAGTTTTTACATGGCCAGTATTAAATTGGCATCAATGTTTTGCGCTTTCAAAGGCCATGCTATCTACAGCAAGCCTAGTTATGCGAATTAGAAGAGCTTTATATATATCAAGCACATTATGTGAGCATATACTAAAAGAAATTCCTCGAAACCAAATGTTGTCCTTTTACCAGCACAAAACACGGCAGAATCTTCTGATTTGCCGACCTTGAGGTCTTATAACTAAAGTGAAAAGGGCATAAGAAAATGCCCTAAATACCGAGAGATATATGAAACCTGCGACCAGCGATACCAAATTGTACTTACCCTTGTCGCCATGAACATAGAAGGATATATTTTTCCATTCAAGTTCAATGTCTGGGAACCTACGAGGTTGCAACGATCTCCGAACGTCGACACCGTCCTCCATGCTGAAGTTCTTATTTCTGTCATATTTCGATGACTTTTCGTTTCCTCGCATGCTGTAAATTATAACAAAGTTCTGACACATCATAACCAAGTAATACACTTTGAGCGACTAGTTGGTGCATGTTTTCAAAACAAGACAATATGCAAAACAGACATCACAAAAGGAAGAGAGGGACGAGGCATGCGCAACTTGAGATTTTTAATTCTCTTAACAGGCGAGTGACAGTATAGAACAAAAGGCAGGGGCAGAGAGGAATACCTAAACATGCCCACGAGTAGAGACAAAGAGATAATAATTGGACACAGAAAAACGTGTCTCAGCACATATCAAAAAAGCCACATTCATTTTTCTAAATTGCAACCGAGGGAGTGCTTATACATTCTCTTCCGCATTTGTTGATGTGGAATGCTTCGACGAGCATGTCTCGTCTCTCTTCATTTTGTGATGTCGTTTTTTGCTCGTTGTCCTTTTTAAAAACATCATAACCAGCGCGCTCGAACAAACGGGCATGTAAACTTCAAAAGTAAGCAGCATAAAGCACAGTTGAGAGTCATGAAGCTAACTCAGCATGCTTCTGAAAATATTAACATGCAATATCATTTAAAGGCCTAAAAAGCGCTAGTTCACTGTTTCTGTCTATTTTGTTTGACGATTCTTGAAGCAGCTACATCATATTCACGGTTATCATAGTGATGTACATTCACAAATGCATTCGGTGTTCAATATTCGCATTTTATTTTGTTTTTTACAATACTGCTCAGTTCTCAGCTTCAGTTCCGAGCACCGACTGATCCTGCACGTGTTCAGCCTCTGTTAAGGGCGCTGATTTGTCGGGGCTGGACTGGCGACATCCCACGCACTGCACAAAAAATTATATTCTTGCTACTGTGATGACTTACTCGTTTACGCCCCATTTCGTGTCAAACTGCGCATGCCAGAAACAGCACTTTCGTGGCTCCCACAGCATCTCTCATAGCCTTAGTCCCTTCACGATGTTAAACTCTGGATACCGTAAAATACCCTTTAGATCGCTGTGCTCTTTCGTGCGTGCGTCGTGGCTCGATGCTGCGGAAATAGTATTGAAAGACCTCCGTTTAGGCGGCTTTCTTCCGAGGGCTTTCCATTCTGGCTTAACTATAAAGCTGAAATTAGCAGTTCCCACGAATACTCTGAGCTCCAGTTGCTTTATGACTTGAGGAGCTTGTTTTATTTTCGCTCGATAACTCGATTTTCGCTCGATTTTCCCCAGTGAAGCTACAGTGCCAGCGCATATGCTGGTTCTCTTGAACTACTGGAGCTAACGTGCATGGCAACAGCAGTGCTCTCCGGACTTGATGTAGCATGTCACGTAATGCTTGCCTTCTAGCTTGTCTTTGCACTTGCTCAATCTCGGCGTCCTAGCAAAATCAACCCACTGAAGTATTATCCTTTTTTTTGTCGCAATTCATGTTAACAGCCAGAAACAAGCCGGACTGGTGTTGTAAGATCGCCTGGAACTCCGGCGAAAATATTCCCGGAACACAAATTACACAAAGCGTGGCAGTGGTATTGAGCAGTCTCCTGTATACCACTCGCCACGAGCCGCTACACGAGATGGCCTGCTGCTCGTTGGTGAGGTGCAGTGGAATTGGTAGTAATTATCCAGTTGCAGTTAGGACTGTACCATCCAATATCTTCTAACCCATCAAGAAGCCCGGATTCTTATAGTCAGACATGCGACGTCTAGGGCTAGCAGTGTTGTTCATTGGTCTTCATGAAAAAGGGGTTTACACCTATGTCGAATGGTCTCTCACATGGTATGTGAGTGTGATGAAGGGAAATGGGTAGGGTTCTTACTAATATATGCATGTTATTTAGATGTAGGCGAGGTACTAGAGCCATAAATTAATGGAGTAGATATTAGGCGAGTGCAAAGAGCATGCACGCGAATGAGGATTAACAAAGGAGTTCATAAATGACCTCCCCCCTCCCCCCACTCCAAATACTTTCCTGCGGTTGCAAAACCTAAACAAGAGCCACTACCAAGTGCAAAAAAAAAAAGATGCTCAGCGCTTTCTATAGAAACTATGCGCCACTGAAAAGTAATAGAGTGATAGGAAATGAAAGAACGAATGGAGCAGCATACAGTGAGTGCCACGTTACGCATTGCAGTCATGCTGTCCCCATGATGAATTACAGCAAGCCGCATTGCATAGTATTTGTGAAACACATTACTGCCGCCTACAAACGCAGGTCGCGCTCTGATGTGGGGCATTCCAGCTGTACACAACGGAATTACACGAGTGACAATATTACTTACACTGGCACATACCTTGTTAGCCTCTGGAGCAGAGAAACCTACATGTGCATTTATACTCCTGCCATGCAGTGCTATATCACTTGCTCGCAGGGGAGAGAGCAACATTCTTGTATTAGCTCGTTATCCGTTCTTGGTTCCCGATACAGGCTATCTTGACCGTTCCTGCCTCCCATCAGGCATCGTCTTTCGTTCGCATTACTATCAGACACTTTGTCGTCATCGTAAGTGCTAAAAAAGCAGTAAAAACATTTGAGATACACGATACTTTCTTATACCCTGGGAGCCTGTCGAGCTGGTTTGATAACCGCAGCTTGAGAATAAAAACACCATAAGATGGGCTCGAGGACACTTCGCAGAAGAGCGTCAGTTGTCAGGCATGCGCAGTTTTACGCTTCTGTCTTGCTCTCGGAAACACATAGAAAATGTAGAATCTCATGGGCAAAAACAACTTGCGCAAAAAAATGCACGAACAAGGCAGGAGAGAGTCACCAACTTTTGAGCAATATGCATATCTTCGACTGCACTCGTTTCCTCGAGAGTTTGAGTTAACTCCGGGGCGTTTGCATGAAAAAAGCCCTACAAAAGTTTTCCTTATGAAAATGCATAATTATAGACCACCGAAAATCAAACTGAGACAAGCAACACTCATTACTGATATCGAATAAACACTCCAAATGATTAAAATAGTAGTGGAAATGGCAGACAGAAGAGCTGGAGATAAATACCAATAAAAGGCAGCTCAGTAATCTGTGATTTGCTGCGAAGCTGGCCTGTCAAGTAAGTCCGTAGTGGAAAAAGCCCATAGATCACCTTAGCCTGAACAAAATTTTATTTGACAAGTAATTGCCTGGAATATTACAAGATACTGTTATGCATACATTGCTGGCAACTGTCTAAGCTTGAAATGGCCTAGGAGGAAAACCTAGCTGAAGGACAAGAAAGTTGACATGCTTTTGTTCCTTCAAATGAATACTTTTCTGACACATGATAATGTAGTTTACCTGTTCTGCTCGAGTGGAAAAGAAGCAGTTACATGTGTGTGGAACCTCACTGTTATATTGCACTCAGTTATTTAAAACTAAAACTTCAACAGCTATTTTTTGTTATGGTTTGACATGTCACTTCTGAGTATGGATAGACTGCCGTACTGTAACCGCGGAATTAAATAATTATTTCGCCGAAATAAATTTTCACAATCAACGTGAATATAGTAAATTACACGAACTACATGCTGATCATCAGCTGTATGAAATATCTTGGCGAAATTGCTGGCCAGAACTCCATAGTTATTCTGAGCACTGTTGCCAGTATTATCAGTTGTAATACTATCAATTACTGCACTATCTATAGTAAAAATTAGGAAGACACTTAATATTCGCATTTAAAGGTATGACGGGACAGCGTTCCCGGCTCCCGTCTGCCACAGCATCGTATCCTCGGGCTCGTACATGCATTTTGTCAATCCCTTCATCATTGATACCCTAATTTGTGCCTATCTTAACTAACAAAATGCGTAGATTGATGGCTAAAAACTTAATGTAGTGCAAAATTGATGGCGGCTCAATTCGGTTAAGCCTTAATATGCGTAGAAAAAACTACGATACGGATTGTTCACAAAATCCGACTCAAACATTCCCGTCGCCGATGCACTGGCTGCAAACCTTATGTTGTGATCGACTATTCGGCAAGTCTCCTAACCGCCTTCCAAAACTCCTTGCTCCATTTGACCGCCTTCTCGTCCTCCCTCTTCTCTCTTCCCTCCTTATTTTTCTTTGTTTCTTGCAAGGACGTTATTGGAGGCTAGTTGGTGCATTTCTACAAGTGAGTTTTAAGCGTGGAACAACGGGACACAAGGAACACAAGGCTCGGAGCAGCTAGTTGCCATGGTGACGGCGCATGCGTAATAGTGACTAGCGGCGCTTACCCGAAATGTGCCGCTGACTAGCCTAGTGTAGTTTTCGCAACAAAAGCGGTGTTGCATAGGTTTTGCTGTTCTGTCGGCTAGTTTTGTGTTCTTAGATGACCAAGCTGTCATCATCCTCGGTTTCTTCGCTGCGTTGCGCGTTGCATTTCAGCGGCGCTGAAACTAGATAGATGGTCCCGGCGCGGACTCCACCCCAGCAGCGAGGGTATGACACCACAGCGTTAGCGGTCCCCGTCCGCAAGTTCGCTTGCGGATTATCGTTCACGTGAACTCGGGGACAGAAGTTTGCGGAATGCGGATCTGTGGAAAAATATCTTTTTGTCTCGCTAGTTTTTCCTGTGAGAGTTATTTCGCTGAATAGGCTGTGCATCTCTCCTCGTGATTCAGCACATTTCATTCACTATGTTTGTCGAGTCACACAGAAATAAATATTTTTCCTCGAACTCACGTCCCGCAAACTTTTGTCCCTGGCTGCACACTTACTTAACCACTCTCTTATTTACTAATCCCTCAATTTGTGTCTCTGTTATTTCGCGCATACTATTAGCATGCAGTCATATGCAACCACTTAGGCTAACCTAAGCATTGCGATCCAACATGTGCGTATTCCACAAGCTACAATAAGGAGAATCTTGTCGTAGGGTTCGTAATCGGGTTGACCAACTACAAGGTTCCGCAGACTGTACAATTTAAGAACAAAGTCTTTTTTAGAGTTCTCTGCAGCCCGTTCCAAAAGAGAATTGCATCTTTGCGCAGTGAGAAATCGGCATTTTGTGCCCTTGCCTCAGCACATGACGGCTTTTCCGACCAACGTATCAGTATACAATGGCAATGGAATGATCATCAATATCTATTACCTGTATTAACTCTTGCACGAGATACAGTACAAATACTCAGTTGACAACCGGACTGTCAAAGATGACACCGAAGCATAAATCTCCTGTTTGAATGAGAGTAAATAGGGGCAGTCAGTAAAATGAGAAGAAATCACTAAGTTGGGAAACAGAGTCATGAAGTTAACTTGCAAGAATAGTCTAATAATCAGGTGGGAACAATCGAGAAAGAATAAACGGTCAATTAACTATACCTGATATACAGTTGCGATAAGTCAACAACAAGCACAAGCCGTCCTGAATAGGTTATCCCGTCGGATTGGCTCAAGATTAGATGATCATATAAATGTCGCAAATATTCGGTAAAAGTGCTGGATGTATTGCCTCGCGCCGCAGAGGATCTGGACTACATAATAAAATTTTGTCGCCAAAATCATGCTGCATGCCTGAGCCCGATCAATGATTGAAAGTCGAGGGGGGACGTAAGTATGAACATATAACTTTAAACGACTGGAACCTGCTCTCTCCAATAATGTGCATTTCATCTTGATTTTCATTAGAATGTTATTATCTCTTGTTAATATATCTTAGACTTCAATCAAGCAAAGGATCAAGTAGGGTTTCGGAAACGGTACTCTACTATCGATCACATCCATACCATCAATCAGGTGACAGAAAAATGCTCGGAATATAACCAGCCCTTATACATAGCATTCATTGATTACGAAAAAGCATTTGACTCAGTTGAAACCTCGGCGGTGATGCAGGCATTGCGAAATCAAGGGGTAGACGAGCCGTACGTGAAAGTGCTGGAAGATATATATAATGCCGAAAGTTGGGTGAGTTGGTTAACATTCATGATGGAAAATAGCGCGAAAGTACACGAAGGACGGAAGGAAGTAAGACACGGACAAGCGCTAAACTTGTCCATGTAGCGCTTGTCCGTGTCTTACTTCCTTCCGTCCTTCGTGTACTTTCGCGCTATTTTGCATCATGAAGATAGTGGCTGCACAGCAACCATAGTTCTGCATAATGAAAGTAACAAAATTCCCATAAAGAAAGGTGTTAGGCAAGGAGACACAATCTCCCCAGTACTATTCAGAGCTTGTTTAGAGGAAGTATTCAGAGACTTGGAATGGGAGCAGTTAGAGATAAGGGTAGATGAAGAATACCTTAGTAATCTGCGATTTGCTGATGACATTGCCTTGCTAAGCAACTCGGGGGATGAACTGCAAATAATGATTGGTGACCTAGACAGGAAAAGTAGAAAGGTAGGCTTGAAAATCAATATGCAGAAGACTAAGGTAATGTTCAACAGCCTCGGAAAGGAACAGCAGTTTACATTAGGTAGCGAAGTAGTGGAAGTAGTAGGCGAATATGTCTACTTAGGACAGGTAGTAACCGCAGATCCGGACCATGAATAGGAAAACACAAGAAGAATAAGATTAGGATGGAGCGCATTTGGCAAGCACTCGCAGATTATGACTAGCAGCTTACCGGTATCGCTCAAGAGGAAAGTATACAACAGTTGCATCTTACCTGTACTCACCTATGGGGCTGAAACGTGGAGGCTAACCAAGAGTGTTCTACTTACGTTGAGGACAACCCAGAGGGCTATGGAACGAAAAATGGTAGGGGTAACATTAAGAGATAGGAAGCGTGCAGAGTGGGTCAGAGAAATGACTCAGGTTACCGACATTCTAGTGGAAATTAAGAAGAAGAAATTGGCATGGGCAGGACATGTAGTGCGAAGAGAGGATAACCGATGGTCACTTAGGGTAACAAACTGGATTCCAAGGGAAGGAAAGCGTAGCAGGGGGCGGCATAAAGTTAGGTGGGCGGATGAGATTAAGAAGTTCGCAGGGGTCAAATGGGTGGAGCTAGCACAGAACCGGGTTAATTGGAGAAATATGGGAGAAGCCTTCGCCCTGTAGTGGATACAGTCAGGCTGATGATGATGATGATGATGATGATGATGATCTCTTGTTTGTTCCTTAATTCAGCATGCTTCCTGTCTCTTCAAGTTGAACCTATAATTTTCAGTTTCATGGATCTTCACGTTGTCCTCAATTTAAGTTCAACCATTTTTGTCGGCCTCCCCTGTTCTGCCACATTAGTGAGCACCGGTAAGATAGAGGCGTTATGTAATTTCCTCTTCACGGATACTAGTAAGCTTCCATTTATCATATGAGGGAACTTGTCAGATGAGTTCTATCGAAAACTTACATTTCTAAACACTTCACTTCCGTGGTACAGCTGCGCTCACGGCCTCTTCTAAACGGACGTAATACTCCCTTACCCCTTCTTAGCCTCACTACCAATTCTAAACTACTGATCATTTTAGGCTGTTTTCTGCATATTATTTTTAGAAATACTGCCGTCCTTTGTCTGTTTAGGTGATTATTCACAATTCGCAGTTCGTCCCTTGAGTTGTTTAGGAAGGCAACCTCATCCGTGAATCGAAGAGTGGAGACATATTCTCCAGTAACACTAACTCCTAACTGTTCCCAGTGGAAACGTCTGATCACTTCCTGCAAGCAAGCGGTGAATAGTACTAAAATATCCTGTCTTCTTGCCTAACACCCTTCCTTATGAGAATTGTATTACTTTCTTTATGAAGAACTATCGTGGCCGGGCAGCCATTATAGGTATCTTCAGTACTTTTACGTATGGCTCACCTGTACCTTGATTCCGCAATCCTTGCATAACGTTAGCGGTTTCGACTGACATAAATGATTTCTCCTGATTCATGAAAGATATGCATAAGGGCTGGTTATATTAAGAAAATTTTTAATGTCTGGTTGATAGTGCTGACATCATCTCATGGTTGAGTGCTTTTGCAAAACCTGCCTCATAGTATTATTCAGGGACCTGGATTTGGAACAGTTAGGTTTTTAAAGTGAATAGAAAAGATAGTTTTTACTCCCATAAAAGGATTCTTTGAAAAAAGTAACTTTTCCTCGAATTCGCTATTTGGATTCCCAAACAACCGATCAATGGAGATAGCTCTGTTAGCAATAAAATAATTTAATGTAAAAAATATTGTTAAAAATTCTAATACTTGCGATCTTTATCGATTATAGTAAGGTTTTTACTTCTTCGATCGCAACATTCTCCTCACTAAAATGCATGCCCAAGGTGTTCGTATATATTAATTACTGCTACTAAAATCTTACTAAGAAAAATGCGAAAGTGCGTACCTCTAAATTGTCACCTGTCGTCTACACCCAGTTCACGCAGTGTTCAACAAGGAGATAAATTAGGTCTTCAGTTATTTAATTTAGATGCGAACAAAATATTAAACATGGACACTCCTGTTCAGTTCATTTCATGCACCGATGACCGGAGCATTCTTACATTTGGTTCTAATTCTCAAAATATACTAACAAAATGCAATCAGACAATTGAGCACTTGTCTGCTTTGTCGAAGCTCAGTCGAATCTGGACCAACCCTTCTCAAAACAAAAGCTATCAATGTTTCATAGTAAAAATAAAATTGATTCATCTACTGTAGTTATTAAATTTGAAGGTCAGAAAATTGATATTGCTAAGTATCACAAAATTCTCTGAGTTCATTCCTCTTCCCTATCAAGATGGCACGTAGTACACACAAATAACCTTTCCACGAAAATTCCTTCAATCGGAGATGTAGTATCGCTCCCACTTTATAAACTGTTCTTCTACTTTCGAGTACCTGGGCATCATGACTAGGTGTAACAGCGTAAACGTGTTAATCAGCCAGTTTGTACCTCTCATCGAGCCTAATTACGCTACGTACCAATCTCTCTAGATGCTAGTATAAAACTGATCTGCATTACAAAGTAATTATACAACATCAGTTGCAGTGCATGGCTGAGGACCTTCATCTACAAAGAAGAAGGATAGAATTAAAAATTAGTGTAAAGAAAACTGAACCATGACAGTGCCGGAAGAGAACAGCAAGAGAACTACTAGCAGGCAAATATTGTAAGTTGTAATACAACATGTCCTCCCGAAACAAGTGATGGCCTCTCACCAGGTACGTGAGAGCGAGACAGCCAACGTTACAAGAATGGGACGGCAGTCACCCGCTGCTCACCGCTGTCCCTCAAGAAGAAAGTATAGCAGCTGCATCTTGCGAGTACTCACCCGTGGAACAGAAGCTTGGAAGCTACGAAGAGGCTTCAAATTTGGCTGAAAGCAGCGCGGCGCACCATGGTGAGGTAAGCAAGCTAGGAACAGATAGGATAGATAAGATAGGAGCATGTTAGGGAGCAAACGCCGCAGCCGCCGCCTCAGCAGAAGCGACGAACCAGATGTCTGATACCCTATGTTCCATGTGCGGCCCCGAGTTGATGTAAGCTCAGCTTCAAATAAAGTTTTAACGTAATTCAAAAGCGAAAATTCGAAAAAGCGCTCTTTTTCTGGTGAACAAGACGGAATCTTTTGTATCCCCGTGTTAAATAGCGAGACGATCATTGCGTCGAGCAGTCAGCGTGCTTAGCCTTTATTTCAAAGCTGACCCTTTTTTTCTGTTTTAACTTTGAATTCTAGCTGTCCAGTTCGCATTCCATTTGACGCTGGACCCCGCTTGGGTGGCGCAGTGATTACGGCGCTCGACTACTGTTCCCAAGGATGCGGGATCGAATCCCGGCCTCGGCGGCCGCTTTTCGATGGCGGCGAAAGGCATGGCGCCCGTGTGCTGTATGTTAGTGCACGTTAAAGAACACCAGGTGGTCGAAATTTCCGCAGTCCTCTACTACGGCGTCTCTCATAGCCTGAGTCGCTTTGGGACCTTAAACCGCACAAACCAACCAACCATTTGACGCTGGAATGCATCACAGTACTAATTTCCCCTCATTCAGCCACTCCATCTTTCAGTAAGCGGTTGCCGAAATATCCTTCATTACTGAGGCGTCCACAAAGCACGGAACTGCGAAGGGTCACCTGAGTCATTTGCACTTCACTTTGGTCGACGAAAGGTGGCAGAAAAACACCATGCACGTTTGAAATTGGCGCTCTTGATCCATGCGACCTGATTGTGGCATTCTCTGGTGACGGCGCGGCAATTAATACTTAAATTTGGTCGCCATCTCAGCACGGAGTTTCTCAGCACAATGTTACAGCAACCCTAAAATGGTTTCACCAGTTCTTTAAAACCGCGATGAAAAACTCGGGTTTTGTGAGTGTTTGCTACCAGATGTTAACGGGAGCACTCATTCTCTTTTTGAGTACGCCTACCCGACGAAGGAGGGCGATTGCGTCGGCCGCACGACCATCCTTGCCACGTTTTGAGCGGGCTTTTGAAAATTCAGCTCTTCGTCTGGGATTATCTTAGCCGATTTTTTTTTTCGGGCCACGTGCACTCCTGCTAAATATCCAGTACACCAGTAATCGCTACATATTTTTGACAGATCTGCGCGAGTTCATGGCTCATCAAGTCCAAGTGCCTGGGAGCGGGCACTAATAATAGGCGAGGCTGGCTGAACTAGTCTTATGGCCTAAACGTGGTTGATCACGTCTGAATGACAGTTTGCCTTGCACTTCGATCTCTCCACAGTCTGAAGCATGTCTGACGTCCACCGTCACCCACAAACAGGTAATTTCGTAACTCATTGGCAAAGTTGATATCTTTTCCGGTTTCTAAGTCACAGGCTAACGAAATAAATGCAGCCTGCAAATTCATACTACCATGTCGAAATTAAAAGAACTAATAAGACATCGAAATTAGTATTTAAAAGACCAGAAACTTAGCCTCTTTTAAACTGATGTAGTCAGCTCTAATTAAAAATGCGTTTTGACAGCACTGCTTTTGAATGTGTGGTGTTGTTGATGACATCTCATAAGATCGGTACCTGATAGAACGTTCAGTAACCTTCGTCAGGCAAAGCTATGCAAACATTAGTGCGAAAAAAAAGTGTAATGGAAATAATATTTATTGCTACTAACTGAGCTATGAATTTTAATATATATGTGCTAAGCTTGAGGCAAAGATGTAAGTCGTAGTGACAATCTGTATTAATGTGGGCCACCTGTGGCTCTTCACCACAGGAAAACAGCACCCTTACCTTCCCTCACTGTTCCCTTGCGTTTATACAGCAGAGGGCTGTACCTCCATTCCAGGTTTACTCTCTGCTGCTTCCAGCTGTTTTTTTTTTCCTTTGGTTCTTCATCCGTGCCCATAACAACGTTGATTGCCTGTTCTCCAAATTTAAGTGCAAGTCCAAGTTGATCTAGCTCCCTTCTTAGCAGTCATATTGCCGCGGAGGAGCGAACGACGTAGCGGAATAACTGTGCATAGAAGTGGAGGTGGCGCGGTTGAACGCGACCGAGACCTGACTTCGCAGTATTATACGCATTTCTTCTGCATTCATGTGTGGGCAGTCCCCCTCGTGGGTATGTGCCATTATCTAAGGGAACAACAAGTCAGCAACAACAACTTTACACGTCTGACGCGACCCCGTCTTGCATGAAGATTTCATTCCGTAACATCTTGTAAGTTACGGCATGAATCTCAGGGGGTCAGCCTGAGATTCGCCAGAGTCACCACCTTGCCGGCCTACCACCTCACTTCCCCGAGGTCTCCTTGGACGGAGATCCTACACTTAGACCTACACCCAGCAGTTCCTGGTAGCATTACCGAGAGCCCCACGCCTTCGCGGGAGCAGCTCGTGATGACGTGGACGAATGGCTCACCCGCTTCCAAAGAGTGAGCCGCTATAACAAGTGGGACATTAACAACCAATTGCTGAATGTCGTTTCCTCGCCCATGGGTACAGTCCTCACGAGATATGCAAATCATGAAAACACCTTGACAACTTGGCCTCACTTCGTAGACGAACTAAAAATCTATTTTGGGGATAAGGCTGAGCAGACATTGGCTCACAGACTCCACGAAGTATTTTGAGGCAATATTGAATCTCTGCAAGGTCGCCTCGCCGCATAAGTCCGACGAGGACACAGTGGGCCATTTGCTGAAGGACTTCGCTGAAGACATCTACTCGTTCCCTATCAGCAAGCAACGTTTTTTATAAGGAAGGAAGGAAGGAAGGAAGGAAGGAAGGAAGGAAGGAAGGAAGGAAGGAAGGAAGGAAGGAAGGAAGGAAGGAAGGAAGGAAGGAAGGAAGGAAGGAAGGAAGGAAGGAAGGAAGGAAGGAAGGAAGGAAGGAAGGAAGGAAGGAAGGAAGGAAGGAAGGAAGGAAGGAAGGAAGGAAGGAAGGAAGGAATGAATGAATGAATGAATGAATGAACTCCGTTGCCGACGTCGTACGGCATCGCCGTGTCTTTGAAACTATGAAGATGCGGCGAATAACACCAAAGTTCAGTCGCTTGGACACAGTGACAACATTTGCTGCCATTGACACAACTTGCGAAGCCACTTACCTCGCCTCCACTCTCCGCCGAATAGAATTGTCCCGCTCCCATGCACACCCTTGTGATCACACGCTCACTTCTATAGAGCAATCGGGAGACTTTTTCCATCAACTCAATGAACTTTGGGACGCACTGTACCCCTCACTATTCTCGGCTTGCACAACGCTCTGAGGTCGCACCAGGACGGAAGGACCGACGCTACCATGAGCAGCCATCGCCTCTGAAAACACGGCGTGATGCCCCTTCAATGAGTCCTGGCGCAGATGAATGCTACAAGACACGACCTTTGATCGCTCCTACGAATAATGTTCGACAGAGACCGTTGATCGCCCACCTCTGGTTTTTACCCGCTGCAGGAATCCAGGTTACATTTCAAGATTCTGCCACCGCCGTCGACCTCATCAATATGGGCCACCAATGTTCCCAGTGTGACCGGCTTACAGGGGTGATCTGCCAAGACTGTTTATTCATCTCCTCCAGCAGAAATTCATCCCCAGCAGAAATTCATCTTCCGTAATTCATCCCCGGCGTCAGATCTGAGTGTTGCTCCTCCTCCCGTGCTTCGCATGCAGCCGTCTTCGTCACTTCGTCGTCGGTTCTCATCACCTCGTCCCGAAAACTAACCAGTTCGACCGATGAAGGTGAGGCCGCTGGATCTTCGCTCTGTTTTGATATTTCTCCTCCCGTCTCAATGCTAAGAAAAAAGTTTGTATGGTCGTTTACAGCGTATCTACGTTAGCTCTCATTGATGCCGGTGCAACTGTTTCCACTAGTACGAGATTAAAATGCCTGCTGAAACGCAAAGTGGTGTTCAAGTGTAATGGACGCTCCACGCTTTGTGGCGTGGGTGGCGAGCCGTTGCGTCCTCTTGGAGCGTGTAATCTTGAAGTCAAATTGGGTGGCGCCGTTTATCAAGCGGAATTTGTCGTTATCCCTAGCTCTACCTATAACAATATTTTAGGAATAGACTTCAACGACATCATTACCCAACCGTTGTTGCTTGATATACGCCCCTCTACCACCGCTGTGGTCTATAATAGCTGTGAAATCCTGCTTACTGTTCGATGTCAAAGATTTTGAAGCAGCCGCTGTGCCCGCTTTAAATTGCGACGATGTGTATTTTATTATTTTGTGGGCTTTAACATCTCTAAATGACTCAAGCTATGAGAAACGCCGTAGTGGAGGGCTCGGGAAATTATGACCACCTGAGATTCTTTACATGCACTGACATCACGCAGCTCACGGGCGCCTTGCTTTTCGCTTCCATCGAAAGCGGCCGCCGATGCCAGGATTTCATCCCACATCCTTGGGCACCGCAGTCGAACATCCTAACCACTGCACCATCATGGTTGGAAAATGGCGGTGATGCGAAAGGGTTCCTCTGTACGAAAATTTCGATGCCGTAGTGCAATAACACCTGATCGGTATTCATAGAGTATCTACGGCCTACCTCGATCATGGCAAACAATTCTACTTTGGCGCACAAGAACCTTTGAATTACAATCTTGTGCAGCTGCATTATCTGTTCACGATATGTCTATATTGTCATTCGCGTAAAGCTTACATTCCTGCTGTTAATTATAGACTATACAGACTTTCCAATACGTGCACATGTATTCCAAATGACATCTACTTTATTTAGTTTCAGAAGACAAAGAAAATGGCACATTTGGTTCAAAAGGTTCGAAACTTGTGTAATATACCGCTGCCAATTGGCAAGAAACTTTCCAATAAGTGCTTTCGTACGCTTGTGCGCCGCAAAGCCATCATATCAGTAAATTTCTTGCGTTCCCAAGCCTAGTCACGCCAACCTTTGTTGATATGGCCTCGAAGCTTTGAATAGCCCGAAATGCTTCATGTATCTCTCTCTTTTTGACAATAAACTTTTTCGTCAGGCTTTAGGTTATGCCCCTGTAAGTGAGTGTTAGCACGATACATTCATTCATGCATTTATTTTCGGGGTAATGGTGTGCCTCTAGCCGTAATTTCATATTGCCGGCAACCAGATGCATCGTCATGCACTCTAGATGAGTAAATAAACGTTTCAGAAGTGTTTTACACGTGTCAGCACAGCCCACTTCCGAAACTTAATTAGGCTTTATACAGTTGCGTTGAAGACAACGACTCCCACGTTTTTACCTTTGATCTTTGTGTAGGCCACAAGAATTTAATTTTCACGTTCGATTAGTATGGGGCACGCAAATCTGAGTCTCTTTTTTCTTTCGCGTTTAACCGGCCTGGAAGGTTACTTAAATGATTCTGCGCTCTGCATACAAGTAGTCTCATAAATCTATCTCTGTATAACCATGTACTACAGTGCGGTCCACTGCCAAGCCGAACGTACGATCACGGGTTTAAACATTTTGCAAAGCACTGCATCGACAACTGGTGAAAACTGGCGGCGCCATGAGCATGCTCCGAAAGTGCAGCCGCCACTGCTTACTGAGCGTACACCTTGTCAGTCGTATTAATCGTTGTGGTCGTCGTGTCTGCGTTGAGATAATTTGGTCACAGAATAAAACTCCGGTGAAACTTAACAAACTGATTTAATGGCTACATATGAAAGAAACTGTACACAAATTCAAACTGAAGACCGTTTCGTTCGGCGTCTTGCAAGCCACTGTCCTTCGACGACGGTTGGCCGTGTTCCTCTCTCCAGGCCTTCCCTTCTTTCCCTTTTTTTTTAGGGGGGCCCCACGCTTGCGTGGGCCCTTGGAGCCTGGCAGTCGCGGCGCTCGTTCGGCGGTGTCGGTAACAGAGGAATCCTCCTCACTCACTCCTCGCGTCCCCGGTGCTGGTCCGCAGCCCCCTAGTAAGCTCGGATTTCAGGGCAGGCGGGCGTCCGAGTCTTGTTAGGCCCATCGATGTGCCCTCAACGGCGCCAGTGGATCGGGACGCTTTGAGGGGCGACGAGCCGTTGGTCGACTGGCCGGCAGAGGCAAGAAGCAGCCGTGCCATTTCCGAAAAGGGCACTGCGGCGCGTAAACATACACACACACACAAGCGCGCACAAACACACACACCCGCGAGTGGCCGCTTGGCCGGCGATCAGGGGAACAAAACAGCCGTCTCCTGGCACGTCCTTCTGATCTGGTTTTTGTCCGTTTTTGTCCCCGACACATTCCCCCGCGAAATGACGAAGTCATTTGTTAGTCGGAGAGTTCCAGAGGGTAGAGCAACTGAATTGGACGGCGAAGTCTGGTCCCCCCTGGCAGTCGGACTTCAAAAGCTCTTGTTCGGTTGTCTCTTCCCGTGAATGCTTTTTCAATTATTCCCAGCTTCCACATTTGCCGCGGCTGTAGGGCTTCTTTCAGGAGGACCAAGTCTCCAATTTTAACTTGCTTTCCCCGTTGAGCTCCTTTGGAATGGGTCAGCTGTAGCTCCTTTAAGTACTCAGTGCACCAGCGTCTCCAGAACCCTTGCAATGCTTTGTTGCGAGTTGAAATCATTTGTCGCAGGTGGTTACAGGACAGGGCAGAGATTTCCTTTCTTTGCAGCTCCGGAAGAGAGGTCAGCCGTCTTCCGGTAAGAAACATAGCGGGACAGAGCGGTTCAGGTTCGTTCGGCTCTGTGTAAACATGAGTAAGTGGTCGGGAGTTCAGCACCGCTTCCACTTCAGCCAGCGTAGTTGACATTTCCTCGAACGTCAAGTAGCTCGTTCCTAGCGTCTTCTTTAAAGCTTGCTTCGTTAGTCCGACAAGACGCTCGTAGAAGCCGCCCCACCATGGTCCGCGTTCCACAATAAATTTCCATTGAACCCGCAAGTTCATAAGGTGATCTTGTACCGGGTCACCTCGCATCACATCCCAGAGGCAGCCCAAATCCCTGTTGACCTTCTTGAACGTGAGGGCATTATCACTGTAGATGGTGCTCGGGAGTCCTCGTCTGGCAGCGAACCGGCGAAACGCGAGCAGAAACGAGCATGCCGACATGTCGGCAACCAGCTCCAGATGGATGGCTCGAGTCACCGCGCAGGTGAACAGCGCTACATAGCACTTCGTAGGCGAGAGCCCCTTGACGACAAGTGGTCCGGCAAAGTCGACGCCCGTCACCTGAAAGGGTTGGGCTTCTGTTATGCGGTCTGTTGGCAGCGGTGCTGTTACTTCGTTTGCCGGCTGTACGTTGAACCGCTGGCACGCTATGCATTCTTTTACAATTCTTTTCACCAGCTGCCTTGCTCCGATCACGTGATATCTTTCTCTGAGCTGCGTAAGCGTGTGGCGTATCCCTCCGTGCAACACTTTGAGGTGGCAGTAGTGGGCAAGCAGCTTCGCTAGGTGGCTTCCCTTTGGTATGACGACAGGATGTTTGGAGTCATAGCTCAAGTGGCTCCGTTGTAGCCGTCCGTCAATCCTCAGAACTCCGTTTTCGTCCACCACAAGAGAAGCATTTCTGAGCGGAGAGTCGTTGGGCACCGCTTTCTGATTTCGAATGCTGTGCAGTTCCTTTGAAAAGCCTTCTCTCTGCTCATTCCGTATCCAAAATAGTTCGGCCCGTTCTAGCTCTTCGGGGGTGAGGGGTCCGGCCTCATCGCTTCGTCGTCCCGCCTTAAAGATGAAACGAAGCACCCAAGCCGTGACTCTGATCAGTCTCGTGAAAGAGCTGTAGCTGCTAACGTTCATTAATGCAGGCGCGGTCACCTGAGATGTCATGGCCGGCAGTGCCTTGGTTGGCTGCCTGCTCTCTAATTCCTTGTCCGTGAAGGTTGCCTGCACCAGTCCATTTGGCCACTCGCTTTCATGTGCGCAGAGCCACTTGGGTCCCGTCCACCATATCTCACTAGTCGCAAGGCGGGAAACTGTGACGCCACGCGTCAGGAGATCCGCAGGATTCTCTTTCCCCGGGCAGTGCCTCCATTCATAGCATCCGGTGCTTTGCTGTATCTCACGGACGCGATTTCGCACAAACTGCTGCCAGCGCTCAGTGTCACCTCGAATCCAATGGAGAGCGATCGCGGAATCGGTCCAAAGAGTAACGCAATCAGGGTGCTTCCCGAGAGTCTTTACTATGTAGCTGCACAATCGAGTTGCAAGCAAACATGCCATCAACTCCAGCCTTGCTAGCGTGAGTTCTTTAAGTGGAGCCACCCTCGATTTGCTCATTACAATCGTTGAAGTTAGGCCGTCTTCCGAAGCAATGGTGAGGTAGGCGACTGCCCCATAGGCCGCGGGACTGGCGTCTGCGAAGATGTGCAGGTGCGTTTTTGTAGCCGGCCCACTGAAGTCCGCTCCGTAGTACCTTGGTACCTGTATCTCGGGAAGATGTTTCAATTCACAATACCAGGTTTTCCAGCCTTCAGCTATGTCGTTTGGTAGGGCATCGTCCCATTCGACGTTCTGGCGCCACAGCTGCTGAAACAGGATCTTAGCCCGTACGATAAAGGGTGACAGCCATCCCAGTGGGTCATAGATCCGTGCGGTAGTTTGCAGCATGGAACGTTTGGTGTCTGTCTCCATTGTTTTGGAGCTTGCGACACATGGCGCAAATGTCAGGCGGTCGGTAATGGGGTCCCAGGTCAGTCCCAGCACTTTCAGCACCCCTGAGAGGAATCCTAGAGACTTATTTTCGCTGCCGTCTTGCCCAAATAGCCGGCGTAGCCTCTCGTTATTCGACGACCACTTGTGCAACTTCATCGAGGCGGAGTGGAAGATCGCGTTGGCTTCGTTGTAGAGCTTCAGAGCCCCTTCTTCGTCATCTGCACCGGTTAGTAGGTCGTCTACATAAAGGCTTTGCTGTAGCTGGCTGGCAGTGTGGGGAAACTCTTCCTCGCAAGCTTTCAAGTGGTGCTGAAGGGTAGCGGAGAGCAGAAACGGGCTTGCGGTGGTTCCAAACGGTACTCGCTTCATGCGCCACGTTTCAATGGGAGGCAACGAAGTACCGGCCTGAGGAGTCTCTCGGAACCAAAAAAATCGCAGAGCGTCTCTGTCTTGCTCTCGCACTCCAATTTGCAGAAAGGCCTGCTCAATGTCCGCGACAAGTGCAACTCGATACTTGCGAAAATTGAGCAAAAGCCCGACGAGGTCTGCCGTTAAGTTGGGTCCTGTTTCAAGGTTGTCATTAAGGCTCCTTGTACTTTTAGCGTGGGAAGAAGCGTCAAATACAACTCTCAATTTTCTGGAATCACGGAGCACTGCTTGATGAGGCATGTGGTAAACGCAGTGGTTGCGGTCGGCCTTTTCTTCTACCCGTTCTGCCATGTCTAGAATGCCGTACTGCCTGATCACCGCGTCGTATTCTTCGAGAAGGTCAGGAGCTCTTTTGAGTCGGTTCGCCAATTGATTGAGGCGCTTCAGAGCAATTTCTCGGTTATCCTCGAGCGAAATCTCGGATTTCCAAGGCAATGCAACCTCATAGCGGTTACCGACTCGCTTGATGTTGTCCTCAAAGAACTCTAAAGCTTGACAGATTTCGTCGTTCTCCTCGACCTCCTTTACTCCAATCGATTCCAAATCCCAGAATTTGGTCAGAATATCTGTCGTCTGCCTCTCGATTACAGATGTTCGTAGTGTCACGGTTTGGAAGCAGTGGGTCTGCTCGGCATCGTCCTCAATGGGCCCTTGAACAGTCCAGCCCGCTGATGTTTCCACTGCTCTCAGTCGGTTTTCTAATTTGACCGATCTACCTGTGGTAAGGTCCCATATGTGGTCAGATCCGATAAGCAGATCAACACATTCTGTCCCGTTGTTGTTTGAGAATTCGGCCGGTTCGTAACCAAGGGACTTTAGTCGTTTCATTATTCTCTCTGGTGGTGAGGGAATAGGTTGATCGCAGATGGTATCTGTTTCCAGTACTTCGAGCTCCCGATCGTCTCCGCGGTTAGTCTTTAGTGTAACCTTTACTCTTCGGAACTCGCGTTCGGCTTGGTGGCCTCCGAACACCCCGACGGTCAACCTCTCATGCCCGAGAAGCGTACATCCCAGTTTCCGCGAGGTGTCAGCTGTGATGTAGGAGCGCTGACTTCCCCCGTCGAACAGAACTCGTACCTGAGCCTTACCAGTCTCTCCACTACATAATGCAGTTGCGGTCTGCAGCAAAACGGTTTTTTTGGAAGTAGAGCCGTTTCCCGTCGTAGTAGTTTCGAGGCTTACTTGCGCGTTCGTTACGGTGCGGTTCGGCTCAGGTGGCCTGTTTCCGGTGTACGAAGGGTCGCACATTGTGCTAGCATGCTTCTTGCGACATTTGTTGCACTGGATGCTTACGCGGCATGCTCGTGACTGGTGTCCAGATTTAGTGCACTTGAAACATCGGCCGGACGACCGCAGAAGTTGTTTCTTCTCTTCCAAAGTTTTTGCGGCGTCACAGCTCTGCGTTTTGTGCTCGTTGGAACCGCAGAAAAAGCAGGTCAATGGGGTAGCGTTTTGATGTAGCATCGCAGCCGATCGGACATGCCTGTCATGCGTTTTCCCATGCAGCCTCAAATTGCCTTTAAGTTCTTCTCTAGGTTGCTGCTTGAGGTCCATGCATTGTAATGCATTTAAATTCTCCCGACTTTCGACTTCTAGTCTCAGAAAGGAGAGTAGCTTTAAAAGGGAAGAAACCGTACCTTGGCCGCTTTCGTTAGTTGCGTGTGACGACGCATCGGTGAGGGAGCTCTGTTCGCAGGCGAGGCTGTCGGTGTCGACGACGCACTTTCGGCTAAAGTCCAACAGGATGTCACGTGGCATCGCTCTTTGCACGATCGGAATTAGCATCGAGCTGTAGGACTCCAGCTTTTGTCCGAGCGTCTCGAGGCCTTTGATGTGTGCCGCCAAGGTATCGTATAGACGGCGAAGACCACGGATATCGTCTGATGAGCGCACGGGCTTCAAGTCGATCAGCCTCTTGAGATGTTCCTGAACAAGAAGCTCCTCGTTGCCAAACCGTTTCTTGAGCAGCTGGATGGCATCGTTGTAGCACCTTGCGGTCAGTGGAAGACCCGCGAGTGCCGCTGCCGCGTCGCCCGTGACTGATGCTCGCAGGTAGTGAAATCTGTCGATGTCAGACAAATCTTCGTTTTTATCGACTACCTGCTCGAACACTTCCCAAAAGGGTTGCCAGTCAGAGCGCCGTCCTGTGAATTTCAGTAGGTCGATCTTCGGCAGTTTCACTCTTGTCTTCCCAGATGTGGCCGTTTGGGGGGCTGGCGTGGTCGTTTGAGTGGCTGGCATGGCCGTTTGACTGATGATGCCACTACCCGCCGATTCCACGGCAGCCTGCGTTGATAACGGACCACTATCAACTTGAAGCTTTAGTCCAGCGAGGCAGGTTATGATCCGGTCTTGATATTCAAATACTTGCTCGTAGTCGTTTTCTGCGTCATCTTCCGGTACCAATGGTTCAATTTCCGTGTTGACAGTATCAAGTTGTTGCTCTAGCTTGCTGAGTCTAGCATGCAGCAACGTAGCTTCAGTAGTTGTTAGTGACGTTTGCCGCTCGTTGAATTCGTTGATGACCTTTGTAACTTGCGAGCGCAAAACCTTCCGTTTCTTTAAAAGGCGTTCCATTTTCTTCGAAATTAATTAGCCAATAAGTAAGCTCACCGGATCGATGACATCGGTAGTTGTGACCAATCGTTGCCGAGACGTCCCTGGCGTGGATGCGTTGACGTGAGCGTTGAAAGAAAGCGTTGAGCTCACAAATCCACGGCAGATCGAGTCCCGGGTTTCGGCACCAAACTTTTTGTCAGTCGTATTAATCGTTGTGGTCGTCGTGTCTGCGTTGAGATAATTTGGTCACAGAATAAAACTCCGGTGAAACTTAACAAACTGATTTAATGGCTACATATGAAAGAAACTGTACACAAATTCAAACCGACGACCGTTTCGTTCGGCGTCTTGCAAGCCACTGTCCTTCGACGACGGTTGGCCGTGTTCCTCTCTCCAGGCCTTCCCTTCTTTCCCTTTTTTTTTAGGGGGGCCCCACGCTTGCGTGGGCCCTTGGAGCCTGGCAGTCGCGGCGCTCGTTCGGCGGTGTCGGTAACAGAGGAATCCTCCTCACTCACTCCTCGCGTCCCCGGTGCTGGTCCGCAGCCCCCTAGTAAGCTCGGATTTCAGGGCAGGCGGGCGTCCGAGTCTTGTTAGGCCCATCGCTGTGCCCTCAACGGCGCCAGTGGATCGGGACGCTTTGAGGGGCGACGAGCCGTTGGTCGACTGGCCGGCAGAGGCAAGAAGCAGCCGTGCCATTTCCGAAAAGGGCACTGCGGCGCGTAAACATACACACACACACAAGCGCGCACAAACACACACACCCGCGAGTGGCCGCTTGGCCGGCGATCAGGGGAACAAAACAGCCGTCTCCTGGCACGTCCTTCTGATCTGGTTTTTGTCCGTTTTTGTCCCCGACACACCTTGTGCGATCGTTTGTAGACGGCTCTTTCGGGAGTGTTTTCTAATGAACGGCAGCCACGCGGTCTCCTGTTCCCTTTAACGATGTACCGTAATCTACGTGAAGATTTCTGCGTACTACGTGGTCTCGAATATTACAAACCTCAGTCATAACGGATATGCATGCATACCACGTAACTTCGAATATAAATAACACGTCATCTAGGTTATCACGAATATATATACATCTTCGTCATAAGAGAGGTCAACTAATGCTCGATACTCATGTTCGACAGCGTCGAACGTCTCAATTTTTTAAACGTAAAAGAAATTGTCCTGTATGCTGTGGTGCACTTCAGCTATGTCTAACTTTATCCCTTCTGTAAAGGTGAGATTTGCAAGATAGTCTGTTCTAAAATCCAGGGCTTTACGCGCAAGGTAGCTCTCAAACTCAGACCATCGAACGGAAACGTTCGGTTGAGAGTAGAACGAATGCAAGCTATTTAGTGCAGCCATGCCATAGAGACAGAACATAGCTTTCAATGCCACGCAAGTCTCAACCGGATTTTATTTTTTTTTTAAGGCAAATCCGCGTTTTGATGGTAGTGCATAAAAAAGTTTGGGTTGCTACCTAATGCCGGTGAACAGCTCCGGAAACGCACTGTCTCCCCAGAGCAGGATTTGGCCACCCTGATGTTGTAAATGTTCGCAACCTCCAATGAATACTCCAACAAATCCCTGGCCCTCAGTCCTCAGAGGCTGCGGAGAAAATGACCACGGCGGCGGTCAGACCTGTAACGCTGTAAATGGTGGTAAGAATTTGTCTCTGAACAGGCCGCCATTGGAAACTGGCCATGACAACGTTTAAGACCAGAACCCTGGCTAGTGAGGCTAGCATAGCAGTGCTCTTTGAGGAACTAGCAGGCATGAAGGAACTAGCAGTAGCAGGCATGAAACGGGATATCATACGGCTTAGTGAGGCTAGGGAGCCAAATGAGCCATATACTGTACTGACGGTCGGGCATGTACTGTGTTATCGTTTACCGGATAGACGAGAACTAGGAGTAGGGTTCCTGTCAATAAGGACATAGCTGGTTATAGATGAATTCTATAGCATTATATGAGAGAGTGACAGGCATTGTAGTTAAGCTTAATAAGCTGTGTAAACAAACGATTGTGCGGGCCTACGCGCCTACATGTAGTCATAATGACAATGCAGTCGAAAGCAACTGCGAAGATGTGGAATCGGCAATGGGGGAAGTAAAGACGTAGTCTACTGTACTAATGAGCGACTTCAATGCCAAGGTAGGGAAAAAGCGGCCTGGAGACCAGGCAGGGGTTGGCTATGACACTGGTTTATAGCAGGGGGGTAATTACTATAGTTGCGATTGCAGAGCGCAATAACTTAAGACTTATGGATACCCTCTTAAGCAAACGGAAGAACCGGAAGTAGACATGGAAAAGCCGCAACAGGGAGACTAAAAACTAAAGACTTTAGTAAACGATGCATTGGTGCTAACATTTCAGCCAGCTGTTTTTCAAGATGACCTGCAACTTCTGCACTAACACATTGCTCCTGAAGCAAACCATTAAAGCGATAACTGAGTCGCCTTCGATAATTACCTTCCGAAAATGACAGAAATAATAAGACTGGGCCACTGGGCTCTCAACAGCCCTTAGTTGACTTCACAATGCTGGGACACTCCTTTGTCTTTTAAAAGCGCTGTTATCTTTAGCTTGAACCCCTTGTAGTCTCCCGTAAGTACCGATCGTCGTTAGCATCTTGTGGCAGTAGTCACGAAGCGTGTTTCCGTCCTAATTACAGTAAATACAAATGAAATCTTCATAAACGAACATTGGTTTGGTTTGGTTTGGTTTGGTTTGGTTTGGTTTGGTTTGGTTTGGTTTGTGGGGTTTAACGTCCCAAAGCAACTCAGGCTATGAGAGACGCCGTAGTGGAGGACTCCGGAAATTTTGTTTACTGCCACCCTAATGAGAAAAAGCAGTTGTGCAAAAAAAAAAGCAAGACAATTTTCATTGGTCATAGTCATGATCGTAACTGTCACAATGGCCCCATTTTTCTCAATCTGTATCTCATCCCATTGCCCACACGTGCTCAGCGATACCACCTGACGCTGCGTCAGTTTTTCTTGTCACCGCTGTGCTGTGACTTCAGTCGTTTGTAGATATAACTGCTTGTTCCCCTGATATAAGATGTTTCAAATTTTGTGCCCAGCACCTTGCCTATAATTCCGGAGAACGTGGTGCGAGGAAATTGCTCTTGACATATATATCAGCTTTGTCTGCAACCTAACTGCATGCCACTATGTACCTCATGATTTAGAAAAGATAGTGGCAGAGTATTGCTTATTCTTGGCGTGTATGCAGGAAGTTGCAAGCGCGCTATTACTTCACATTATTTCACATTACTATTACATCACATTAACTATTACTTCGCATTACTTTACAAGATACATTTCTAGGAGGCCTATAATCGAATAGCCGCTTCTTTCAAGGTAGGTTTTGGTGGTGTTCAGCTTAAGCTTGTTAAGCCTCATGGCGTCAGAGTAAGTGATTTTGGCTAGTCTCACCAATAATTATATGCCACGGCATATAATAAAGCATGCAATAAAAGAATACACACAAAAAAAAAAACAGGTCAAGCACTTTCTTCTGCTTCCCATCAGTGTGTCACTTGTTTTGCACTGTTCTGCACGATGGCCAACTACCAACTAGTCCCACTTCGACACTAATGACGCGGCAGGATACTCCCTTTATACTTTCAGATTTAACTACTCCACCGCACCCGATCATTTCAATACTGATATTTAAAATTGAATAATTCCTGCACTGCGCACAGCGCTGCTGGCTGCGGCGGTGGCTGAATAATCGTAATACTGGAAAAAAAAGGCAGAAATTCTGTTCTCGACGACCCTACTGGGGAATGACTAATTTCTGATGGTCACCTATACCATGGCGAAACATTTGCCTGTCCACTATTTTCTGCGACTGCTAAGGGAGGGATTGCAGTTAGCGTCTGGATTGGCTGAGCAGTTACATATATATATATATTAAGAAGTCTGCAGCTATTGTTAATGATTTGCACAGATCGCCTGACGGATGCTTTTACGCCACTAGATGTTTCAAGTGCGTCCAATTGCTTGCGTTGATTCAAATTCAGCTCTCGACTGAAAACGTCTTCTTCCATATCAGCACTTGTGTTCAGCCGCCTTCTCTTCGTTTCGTAATGCAGTTTTGCAAGAAACCCTATATAAGGTCACCAAGGGAATGCAATGCGTAGCGTACTTGAGCTTTGTGAGTACCAGGAAATTGATGTTGAACATGATATGCATACTGCGTGCGCACTTAAATGTAGGGTGCGGAGAGTTGACGAACATCAGAGGCTCGCAGCGATGGGACAAGCGTTTTAGTGTTATCTATAGTGCACTATGCGCTGAATATATTAAGCGTTTTACTTTGGAAACCATTAACTTTGCAAACCAAATTAAACGCCAATAAGACGATGTGGGGAAAACCATCACAGCATGAAAGGATATATGTGCAGGCGGACGGAAGTTTAAAGAACAAAAAAAAAAAAAGTAGGAAATAGCGTGAGCATGGCGTTGCACATAATCGCTATTTCATAATGATCCATATAATTTCCCACCAGATGAAGTGAGCTTACGACGACGAGCTCGACCATATGTATGCCACGATACTAGTAAGAAGTCAGTCGGCTAGGCAGGCTATCCTATTCTGGACTGCTGCATTTCGAACAAGGGTTCTGTATGAGTTTATTTTGAAGGTAGTGCGAAAAACGAGGACCAAGAGTAGAAGGACACAACACGAGCGCTTTTTCACCACAAAAATTACTATTAGGGTGGCCAGCGAGGCTGGACTGGAAAGTTGGGAGTATTTTAACTCCCAACTTTCCAGTCCAACCTCGCTGGCCACCCTAATACTTATGTGGTGAAAAAGCGCTCGTGTTGTGTCCTTCTACTCTTGGTCCTCGTTTTTTGCGCTACCTTCGAAATGAACCAGATTCAACTCGCCCAACTTTCAACCATACTCCCGTATGAGCTTTTAGCACTTAAATTTTTAAAACGCTAGTAATATGGTTCCCACTCCGCTTAAAAGCAGGAATCTCTGTGTCTGACCGGTCCTCGTCACGAGCATATCTATGGCAGGATAGACATGTGGTATCCAGCAGAGCAAGCACTTAAATATGACAAAGAAAAAAAAAAGAAAACCCTGAAGTTTAACAACGATACGGCGTTCAACTAGGCCGCTTATCGGAAAGGAAGGCACGCTGTGACGGAATCTGCACATTTTAAAACCACTGAGATTTCAAGCCTGAGGACACTACGGTGCGTTTATCGCTGACTTTTTTGTGGAATGAGCGCAGCAGCAGTTTTCCTCTGTGCTGACATCAGCGGCCCGTGTAGGTTGATCTGCAGCAGTTTTGAAATAGTGCGAAAGCAGTTCCCTTTTCAGCTTGAAGAGAGGTCAAGGTATATGCCCATGGAGAGGTAGGAATAGTGTGTAGGAAATGGAAGCATTACATGAATAGTGCGTCAAGAAGTAGACTGGGTAAAGCGCTGCTAACTTCTGTCTGCTGTTCATGCGCTGTTTTCAATACGGTTTTATGCCACAATACCAGCCGAAGTAAATAAGCTGTCTCCTCAGGTACAGCTAAGCCAGGGAAGTAACATTCCACTCAGTTGGTACTCCAAACAATTTTCGTGAGCTTATGACAACAGAGCGATAAATGCCGATAGATAAATAACTTTATTTCAGGTCAAATTATTACCTAAAGAAATTCATCCGCTATTATGATCGTGACGTAATAAAATATAGAAGCCTTGTGGCGCCATCAGACTCTACGCATATGCTTGCGTCCCTCTGAAGCTGGGAGCGCTGAAAAGACTTACTAGCAGGCAAGTTAACAAAGCATAATAATATTCATCGCACCAACATTCCACTCAGTTGGTACTCCAAACAATTTTCGTGAGCTTATGACAACAGAGCGATAAATGCCGATAGATAAATAACTTTATTTCAGGTCAAATTGTTACCTAAAGAAATTCATCCGCTATTATGATCGTGACGTAATAAAATATAGAAGCCTTGTGGCGCCATCAGACTCTACGCATATGCTTGCGTCCCTCTGAAGCTGGGAGCGCTGAAAAGACTTACTAGCAGGCAAGTTAACAAAGCATAATAATATTCATCGCACCGATTCACTAACTGCTCAAATGACTGGTATTATGTTTCTCTATACACAGCTAAACGTGTGGTTTGGGTTTGTTCGGTTTGGTTTGGTCTGTTTAACGTCGAGAAGCAACATCCGCTAAGGCAAAAAATGTCCCGCTTGTCATTAATGCACTCCATTGTTTACAAGAAATTCATTATTTAACCTGCTCACTTCATAAGACTACTTTGCCCTCGTACGAAGCGCCATTATTACATCCACTCTATGCCTTTGCTCAGAACTAGCAACTATATTTTTTTTTTACTATTTTCGCCAAACCATTTACGATTGCAGCAACTTACCTGAAGATCATTCAGCACGCCTTCATTGTTAATTTAAAATTATTCTCTGTTTACCCTTTCCTCTTTGTTGTGTTTACCTGCCCATTGTCCATTCCATTCTTTGCAAATCAATGACTTTATGTAGGCCCAAATAGGGCTCAAAACCAGCCATTCTCTTGGTGAAGGAACAGCGCAAGGGAAGTTAAACAGTGCTACGAGGAAGCACAAACACAAGGCGCTGACTATCAACTCAGATAGTCAGCGCGTTGTGTTTGTGCTTCCTCGTGTCACTGGGCCCCGTTTTTTGCGCTGTTCCTTCACCATGCAAAACCAACTAGCCAGCCAACTCGCTTTTATAAATCTCATTCTGTTTTTATTAAGAGTCTCTCTCTCTCCTCTCTCTTTCTCTCTCGCTCTCAAAACGTTCCTGAACCTCTCAAACCTCGTCCTACAGTCAATTTATGTTACGAGTGGTTTATGTTGCATTCGTTTTTTCTCATCTTGAACAGAAGGCCTGAAGTTCGCAGTATTAAAAATAAATAAAGTAAATCAGTACTTATCTCGCAACTTGGCAAAGGAGGCCCATCAAAAGCACACTCTCTTGCAATCTGTACCAGTGCCAACGTGTATACTTTGGTTTTATTTTTTCTAGGTAGTTTCTCACGCTTTCTTTCATTGCTGCAAGCTGGTCTACCGTGCTTTCTTTAAGAAAAAAAAAATAGGTATGCGATCGCTAGAGATAAAGAAACTGCTGGTTTGCACAGGGGCGCAGTCTCCATACAAAATGTGACACTTATTGCTATGCAAGGCAATACCTCGTATGTAACGTAGCTCACTCGGCTCTCCTGTGACTGTCAAAAGCATAGGCTGAAATGTAGCACCAATTTCGGTTGCTTACTTCTCGCAAGTCTATAGCAGTAAAAGCTATTGGGTCTCATAGCCTGCTGTATTTAATGCCCAGCAGCGCATTTTGCTAGCCATATTTTTGAACGATGCTCGGTCGTCATGTAAATGTCATGAATGTTATCTCTGGGCGATGGAAGAAACATTTGTTTTATCAGAAATGTGAAAGAAACGTCAACAAAAGTTTTCAAGACGTCCCACAATGACGCCCTCTGCTGCTAGTTCACGTAGGTATGGGTGTTAGAAACGGGAAACACGCCTGTTCAATCACATACGGATGCAGAAACTCATCTGTTGCAGCATCTGAAAGAGACATTCTCTTTGTCACGCTGCCTGTGATAGTGATCCCGGGAATGACAAGAAGTTAACTCGCTTGTCTAAAAATGTGCCGGTTGCGAAGATTTCGTCTTCTGTGCAGATTACTTCTCTGTCATTGCTATTAGGTAGGATATTTCCCAGTTTTGTAAGTCTGTCGCTTTCTCGTTCTAAGCGCGGCCAGCTGTAAGTGTTGTTGCACCGTTGTGGCACGCTTTTCGTTTCTATCAAAGTGCTTGGCGCTTATAAAATTTAACTCCCGGTGCACGAAAGACTGACGCACCGTGCAACAGGCTAGGACTTTATACCATCGATGCCACACTACCTTCATAAAAGGAAAGATTAACAGCGCTAACAAATAAACACTCACAAATGGACCTACAGAACAGGCGCTGACTCCAACTTCTTTTTCGAAACACCACATACGAACTTCTTCAAAACGCAAATGCTCCCACACCTTCGGCAACATATGCATAACGATAGTCTAGTTGGTAAAAGTGGGGGCGAAGCTATATGTATTTGAAAAAGCACTGATTTTTGTCTTGTACGCCAGAAATTTCGAATGCTGAATATGTTGCCAGCTGAAATCTGGGCGAGTTGGTATGCATTCATTCTAGAGAATTCAGCGCTTCAAAGGCGGAACAAGGACGAGACAATCTCTTGTCTCGTCTTCTTACCGCCTATGTTGAGCTTTTCTCCAGTACAGGTACAAGGTGACATGGAATTGTCTTCATTGGAGGGCATGGAAGCTAGCAGCAAGATAGCACTTGAACAGCAATTGAGAGAAATGACGACAAAGTGGCAAAGTAGGGAAATTTTCAGTGACTACTACATGAGTAATGCTGACACAAAATGGAAAGAGCGAGAAAAAAAAAGGGAAGCAAATGATTGGTCAGCAGTTGTTGGAGCAGCCAGGAATTGTCGGTTAAGAATGCGGCTAAGGAAACAGAGGGGGGTCCGTGCAAAACAAGGATGCAGACCGAATCAGCACTGGAAATGTACAGAACATGCAAGTAGGAAGTAGCCAAATTAAACATTACGATAATTATTACGATAATTTTTGTTTGAGGCTTGGACAAGAGTAATGCGGTCTAAGATGTACCGAGTCAAGTGTCAAGAGATAAGTTATGCGTTACGTGCGGAAATGTGTGGCTGTGTGTGTGTGCATGCCATGTGTACCCCTGCTTATTATTTAAGTGGCGCTACGGCGGCGCAGTTTCCAGCAAAACCTGCCAGGTTATCCCCACCATATATATATATATATATATATATATATATATATATATATATATATATATATATATATATATATATATATATATATATATATATATATATATATATATATATATATATATATATATATATATATATATATCATAGAGTATGAAATGTGACAACGAGAGAGGAAGGATGCTGTAAGGACGACGGATATGTCAGCTAAGGAACTGCATGTGTCAAAGTCCCGCACAAACAGGATACAGCCATGCACTGGTAAACATCTGCTCAAAACACTTTTATGGTGGCGAAAGATTAACGCCAGGACGCCAGCAGTGTTAGCCCAGACCAGAGGCAGCGCATCAGTTCGCTAACCTCGAGAGATTGGCTGCAGGTCACATCCCGGATAGATCGGAGTGCATCGCTGTTTCGAGACTGACAGTTCGGAAAATAGACTGTTCATCATTGATTGTTACCGAACAATAGGTGAAAACCAACTACAAGCTGGGCTCAATAGGGCAATATTTTCGGTTATTATATTTTGAGTTATTTAGGGGCGCGAATCATGACAGAAACGATTGTTTCGTCCTGTGCTCTCCAAACCGCTCAGCTCATCCCCAGCGGTAGTATTTATCTCTCCATCACGGGCAAGTCGAGTCTCCTACAGCTAACCCCTGGATGCCGACATCCTTCTTTTCTCAAAATATTTTGATCTTTTCTTTTTTTATCTTTTTTTTTTTTGCTAAACTCGAGAATTTCTTCGTTCGACGCTCTGGTTGGCTCTCAACGCTATACTCTCTCTGTGACGTAGTTCGCTCATCCGCGTAGCTCATCACGCCTGTGAACACAGTTATCAGCCATAACACGATTCCACTAAATTTCCCATTGACAAACAGCCCAAATCTATTAAACATGTTTCCTAAACGTGAGTGTTCGTTTCCTTAATACGCCGTTTCATAAACGGTGAGTGTTCTCTCTCGCTTTCTTAATACCTGCTGATGTGGAGTGCTTCCTGCGTGATGTCTAACTGCTTTCTCTTATGTACAGAACCTCTGTTTGTCGTGTGAATGTCCCTAACCATGTTTCTTCCAAGCGCGCCCTCATTGTGCATTTGATTTTATCCAGGTGGTCGCGAACATGCACGACGGGACAAAACTGATTTCCTTATCGTCCTTAGTACGACCGCACATTATTGGGTACAGTTTCCTGGTGCGTGTACTGTGCACGTTTATTAATTATGTGTTTTTACATCGCATAGCTACATCACTGAAAAGAAGATAAAGAAAAGAGGCGTTCTCATGGTTGACTATAAACATAAAGTTCGTATCGGAATGCGAGGTCGACGGCTCGCCCCTTGGCTCAACAGTGCACTTTACAATGTTTACTGCAGTAGGTGGACACTACTTGGGCGAGGCACATCGAAAACTAACCACTTCAATGGCTGCTACCTCACCCTACATGCGCTTAAAGAGAGCCGTTATCCAAGCCCATTCACTGTCGAAGATCAGGGGTTTTTTTTCCTCCCCGCACTTTGTGGGACTCGATGCAGCGGCTACTTGGTGCGGTTTCGTCACCTCTTCCGCGTGCAGCCGCACTGGGCGTCCTGCGCCTTCACTCACTGCATTCGTCTCCGTGTATGCGAGATGCTGCGTCCTCTCGGCTTGTCAGCCTTGAGCGCCACTTGAGAAAGCGCTCCTGGTGCGACGCGCCAGCCGTGAAGCGCGTGAGTACCGCCCCGACCATTGGCAGCGCTTGGTGCCTTACCGCAAGGCACCAGGCATTGCCAACTGTGTGCTCGACCTTCGCGGCCAGGCGTCCCAAACAAGATGGCTGTGCGGCGCGAAACCACATGGTAAGCTAAAGCTAAGAATCTAATTTACCCGTCATTGTGAAGAGGTCGAGAAAAACTAGAGCACTTTTTGCTTCGAGGGTAATGCTTGTTCATTTGTCTAGCGTTTAAATGTAAAAGCGATATAAATCCATCTTGAATTTCGGGCATCAAGTAGATATTATCCTCAATAACAAAAAACAACCAAATATGCGTGTTTTCTTTTTCCCTGCGTACGCTGCATAAATACGCATCAACGCAGGCCCCAAGTTTTGGTTTAGTTTGGTTTTGTTCGCTGTATTGCGATTTCACGTCCTAAAGCGACACAGGCCATCAGGGATGCGGTATTAGAGAGCTTCAAAAATTTCGACCATCCATGGTTCTGTAATACGCACTGAGTTCACGGATGCCTTGCTTTTCGCCACCATTGAAAAGCGTCAGCCATGACCGGGATTGAACCAGCGTCATTTGGTTCAGCCGCCGAGCACCCTAAGTACTGATCCACCCCGGATTGGACTGCTGATAAATTGAAAAAGAGCCCCGGCTTTCCTTAATTTAATTATTTGCAACTAGTCTGCTTAATCGCATATAGCGTATGTTGATACATAGCGTACCTACATAGGAGATTCTTTAATTACTGTCCGGCAACGTTTGGCTCATCGAAAGTCTGCATTAAAAAGGCCTGTAGCTGCTTAATCCACTTAATCCTTCAGCACACTCCTAAAAAAAAATTGATTTTTGTATTCCAGTTTCCAACTTCCCAACCTGTATATTCCTTCCATTGTACGTGCACAAAGAGGTGTACCAATAAGATAACAAGAAAAAAAGAACACACTGCAGTGTGACTGTCTCTGCGTTTTAAGCAAAAACAAATCTTAGAACTTTGAATTGCGTTCAGATCATAAATTTATTCCCAGCTAGCATAATGCCTTTAACTGCTTTCATTCATTTCCTGCTTTGGAAATTGGCAGGAAGGAACGGATCTTAAACAACAGCAAAAAAACGTTAAGACAGCACGAGCTTGTTTTCATTTGCGTCTTTACCTTCCGGGCTGGAATTAGAGAGTGCTTGAAGACATTCCCAAGAGGAGGAAACGTGTGTTTCTGTTGTGTTTTATTTAAAACTTCCCAACAAACATTTTCCTTGAAATGACTGCTCGCCAACTAGCCAAACAGCTATTGCTACTCAGCTTCTATTTATTCATTGAACGTGTCGATTTCTAGTTCATAGCGATGCATAGATCCATAAAAACAGTGCATTTAAATGCGCACGAGACCCAGGAAGAATACCCTTCCTCCTTTAGTAGCTCTTCTTGCATAACTGAAGCATTCTTACCCGATCTGAGCGTACTGCGTGTGGAGGAGAAGCGAGTAGCACCGGAATATTCAGAGCAGTGTGCTAATACAAATAGCAAAGAATGCAGTAACAATTTTTTCTATGCCTATTGACCCCTGTGCATATCGCCAGAGAGCTAAAAATGATACAAAAACCCGAATGTTACTTTTTTTGCAGTTATTTCTCTTGCAGGTGTTTTCTATCAGCAGCAGTTAGTGTTGTAACGAGGTGTTTAATAAGGATCCCCGTTGATTCCGTGCCACTGCAGTGGGTTACGAATGCGCGGTCGTTGCAGCTGTTGTTATTGTTGGCCTCTGTAAACATTATACACGTAACCACATGACTGGGCTGGTTAAGATGTGCTGGAGAAAATTCTCTAGGTCAAGGAAAGTCGCATAGACCATAACACAGGCAGGAAGAAATACATGGGGCTTAAAGTGAGCGCAGTAAAATAGCATAAAAAGTGAAGCCAATACGAAATAATCTACCACAGAGTACAGGGCAACCTCGTCGTCTTCGTGTCATGCATATCGCTGACGGATTCTGGTAGCTTAAAGCATGGCGTGTGGCACACTGAAATATATATAATCTTGTAAAGACCAACAAAACAGCGTATGTTTGTGCCAAGTTTTGAAGCAAGTATATATCCAAGAACTTCGCAACGGTATACGTTCAAGGATTCTTGCAAAAAGAAACCGGCCGATCATGGAAATATTGCGCTCTGTGAGCAAGAAAGGTTTCGTTGGACAGCCTTAACGAATACATCGATGGCGCCATTTTTTACTCCTGCTATCCTGCCTTCAATGGGCGATGTCTACGCGGTTCAAGATAGGCTTTTAAGGCATCCAGCTGTCACGGTGCGAACTCATGGCTTGTTAGAAGAGGTCGCCATCAGCAGGGCTGCCCGGAGAAGTATCCCTAGCGTAAGCTGTTATAAAAGACCAAAATGTGTTCATAAGACGGGCAGAGACGTCACCGATTGACAGAGTGCAGCACTGGTTTGCAGGAATAAAGGGGGGAAAAGTCAGTGAATAAGATGAGTCAGTGAAATCGCAAAAGAAAAGATGAGCATACGTACGAGTACGCAACAAACAGGAGATCCACAGATGTCGAAGTATATAATATATTGGCTCCCAGTGCATAGTCATAATACCTCTAGCGTTCGCCTGAGCAAAATCGGGTTTTTCGCTCCAGCTAGCAACCTACTAAAATCCAGACTTCCACCGCGGAGATTTGTTGGCATATAACAAGAAACATGCGCATCTTATCATTTCGGCGCGCACAAGCGAAGGAGCTCACGCAGCAGATCGTTTCCTAACTCAGTTTAAGCATTATGGGTGTACTCACATGGTCACCATTATGGCAGAGCCTTGCGTAGATGACCCAAAATTACAACGTCATTATTAATGCAGGACACCGAACAATCCGAAACACCTCCTAATATGAAGTGCAGGCAATCATCTTATTGTTCTGTTTAGCAATGATTCCATCCCCGTGAAAAAAATTAGTTGTGGTTTAAGTCTGGTTAACCCTAGTTCAATTGCGATAGCAACGTCGGAAGCTTCTTTTTCCTGCTGCATTATTTCCCTACGATGCCCTATCAGTGCAATGTACTATATTATTGGGAACACTTAAGCTCACCCTTTAAGAGTATATGACGCGAGAGCGTAAATTACCAGCCTTATCCTTCTTCTTCTTCTACTTCTGCTCCTCCTCCTCCTCCTTGGCTGTTCAAGGTCAAGCGTGGCGTCCGCCGGGGATACGGGACGGCTCGAAACCTGGCTCAGTATTGATAAAATCATCATACTTGCCCGTGCGGTCTTTCAAACATGGGATGTGAGAATTTTGATTTGGCATAAGAGTAAATTAAGGATATACAAGGTTCAGATACTACTACAAATTTATTGTATAAAACCGCGCGTATAGAGAGAGAGAAAACTTTTAATGAGCATAATAATCAGCAAGAATTCGCAGGAGCTGGGTGGTCGGTGCCCCTAGTCCAGGGCTCCGCTGGCAGCAGCTGACTTGCGGACTAGCTGGATAATCCAGGCTTGCTGGTCCAGGTTGTCGCTGGTCAGGGCCGCCTCCCACTGCTCGTGTGTCGGGCATGGCACTAGTAACGTTGGGTCAGGTTTGTCCTGGCATTCCCAAGATATGTGATAGAGTGTGGGGCTCGCACCGCACCAAGGACAGTAACTCGTGTATTTTGTTGGACTTATCTTATTTAAAATGTGAAGGTTTTCCGGCAAGGTAGTCCCTGCAGGCTGGTTGGGATTCTGTCACTACGTGTGGTGACTTCTTTTGGAGGTCTTGTGTTTTTATGGTGACGGCTATTGCCAGTGATTCCGCTTCCGCAGGATCCTTGGCATAGATCGAAGCCTGAATAATTGGCCTCTTCTGGTGGTCAACTGCAGCTATTGTGAACTTGTCAGGCTCGCCGTAAGCCCCTATGTCCACGTAGACAACTTCCGCGTCTTTAGACAATTGTTTTTTTGCAATGATTTGACTCTGGCTTTTCTTCGACCCTTCTGTAACTCATGGTGCATGTGCTTGGGTATCGGGTTCACATAGATGTTGTTTCTTGTGGATGTCAGAATTTGTGATTTGATCTCGGAAGTTCTTAGTGCCTGCCATAGCCCTAGTTTTGACAGGATTTCCTTACCCGCCTGCGTTGTTGTTAGGCGTTGTTTCTGACTCTCTAGAACCGCCTCCTTGAGCTCCTCGAAGTTGTTGTGCACTCCGAGTGCCCAAAGACGTTCCGTTGATGTTGTTGGCGGGAGGTTTAGGGCCGTTTTATAGGCTCCTCTTATGATAGTGTCAATGGCCCTTTTATCAGTGATTCTAATTTCGTGATATGGGAGCCCGTATGTAATCCTGCTAACGACTAGGGCTTGTACAAGGCGGAGGGTGTCCTCCTCCCTCATCCCTTTCCGGTGCCAGGTCACCCTTCTAATCATTCTGGAAATTTGGTTGACTGTGGTTTTGAGTGTTTTGATTGTATAGTCCACTCTCAAATTGCTTTGCAACCACAGCCCCAAAACTCTGATCTTGTCCTTCTCTTGAATTGTCTGGTCTCCTAGAGAGAGCTGAATTTCTCCTGGGGACTTGTAATTTCTTCTGTGTAGCCTGATAAGTTCGGATCTTTCTGGGGAGCATTGAAGACCGCTCTCCCCGGCAAATTCCTCGACTAGGTCTATAGCGGCTTGCAGAGCTTCTTCTTTCTGCGCCAAGGATCCCTGAGTAGCCCAGATGGTGATGTCGTCCGCGTATAAAGTGAGGCCTATGTCATTGCGGGTCAACAGTTTTTTTGCTAAATTTATCATTGCTATGTTCAATAGCATTGGAGAGATTATAGAACCCTGCGGTGTACCTTTGTTCGGCATGGGTACTTTTGGTGATCGGATTTCTCCAATTCCTATGGTGGCTGTGCGATCTGAGAGGAAAGCCTTCACGTATTTGAAGATTTTCTCCCCGCAGTTGATATTGTTTAATTCGTGCAATATGGTTTGGTGGCCAATGTTGTCAAATGCTCCTTTGAGATCTAGTGCCAGAATGAAATTTTCGCCTTTTCGGGGTATGGTGTTGATGACTTCTTCCCTAATCCGGAGGAAAGCATCTTGCGTATAGAAGCCGATGTTTGAGGAACATTCACTTCGGCGCGGAAGCATTTACAACCATGCAGTTTATTAGGCATTTTCATCATTACACATAGAACCCAACTATTGTCCACCAATCTTGCGACGAAAACGCTTTTCTCAAGAGTGCAGAAAAAAGGGCTCTGTCAACTAGTAGAAGCCGTGGCAGAACGTATCATTAAGGACAATGAGGAACATAGCAAAATTCTAAAACGTTATCAAGCAGCGATCATTTAACATTCTTTCAGTTCATATCACGTGCGCATGAATGAAAAAAAAAAGCATATGTTTCTTCGTAGGATGCTAATGAAAAGAATGGCTATTTCACTGAAATTCTTACGTGAATTGTGCTTGGACAAAAGCAAGGGCCGCATAATTTAAACGCCTCAATGCCGTATACGTATACGATGTTACGCAAGTTTAAGTTTCGATCTTTGCCCTTCGCTACGTTGTGTAAAAAATTCCTCGTACTACAGATTTTGTTCGGTAATGTTTCGTGGTAACGACAAGGTACATCAGTATTCTTGTGGTTTTAAGAGTTAAATAGACATAGAGGAGAACTCCGTCCAATTTTTTTCTCTGTAAAAGCTGCGTCTCTTTTAGCTACGTTGACGTTCGTCAGGTAGCAATAAAAACGCAATTATCGCCTATAAAAATAGATTGACAAGTCTTACACCGGTCAGTTCAAACTCATGACGTCATAAGCGTTCTCATCGTTTTGAATTGAATGGCGCGTACATTTGATGTCGATGCACGCATTCCGATTTTGAAATCGATCAATGGCGGCGACACATTCATTTTGAATCTTGCTGTTTTGCAGCGTGTAAATGCTGCATTTCCGGCGATAGTGGTCTCTTCTTTATTAGAAGATGTTGCTCCATTGTTACAGGACTTACAGGACAACTTCTATTTGCCCGCAATGTACCGGCCAACCTTTCGATTAGGGTATCGCAAATACATGTCATATCAAATTTACACCGCCTACTTATGCAGATATACAGCTTGAGCTCAAGTTTTGTTGCTGTCGTGATCCAGAAAGTGGTGCTTCCGAGTAAAAATACCCGGGGCTCATTGGGAATGAGGAACGGAGTTAAAATGCAAAAAATGGCCCTAACTTGAGACCGCCTTTAGAGTAGTCATTATTTCGCACTGGGTGCAAACAGTTTCCCCAAGAATAAAAAGATAAAATATTACTTTTATTCACTAAACCTTCGCAGACTCCTTTTTACACAGAAGGAAGCGTTTGGCGGACACTTCTGCAAATGCTAGTATTGCTACAATTCGCTGGGGTGAGCGTTGGTGTAACCAAGTTATCTTAAATAGGCACTGGCCGATGTATAAGTCATTTCCTTCTGAAGTATTAGCATTGCTGGTGAATAATGTTTAACATATATTTCTGTTTTGATATAGCATTACTGGCAATTGCCTTTTAATATATGTTTGTTTTTTTTGCATTGTAATTTGAGTGTCTTGCCGATCAAAGGAGTGTTGCTTATCATCAGGGTTGTTGAAGTCACTATATACCTGGTCATCAGAACATTTTATTGCTACCATGGCTAGATTCATGCTCAAGGCAAGGTATGAAAGCTGGACTGATTGGTGGGTCATCGTATTAAAAGACACTAGTGCTTCAGACAAGGACTGATAAACAATGTTATAGAGCGTGTTTTCTTTTATTTGCCCTCGTCTGAGGAGCTAACATATAACACCGTAAGGGAGGTTATGAACTCCGCGAAATGGTCACCCGAACTTTCTTGATTCTGGAACAATCCCTTGGAACAGATTTCACTTAGAGCTTCTTTATCAGCTGTTCCCACGCTAGCATCAAGAGTGGTCAATTAAAAATGCATTGAAGCATGCACCCCATTTACAACATATCATGTGACATGGACATGAAATAACAGCACGTGACAAAACAGCATGCATCAGAACCGCTTAAGGAAACAGCGAAATGGCGAACTCCACAGGGAAAAAACTGCATAAAACAGCGCACGTAAAAAAAAAATAAAAAAGAAAACAGTACTCGTCAAACGAGCATACCAGAGAATCAGCAGAGCAACAAAACAGCTCATGGTCAAAACCGTTCAACAAGAAAACCACGCACGGTAAAAAAAGCAGCAAGACCACAAAGGAGCGCAGCGCGGTATGGTGCAGCGGTACGGTGCAGAGGTGAGTTACAACAGCCATAACGCGAAGGGTAAATAAAGGACAACCCACATGACCCCGAAGTTGAAAATTGAAGCTTACTCATTTCGCTGATTAATTAAAGGAAGATTGTTGAACACGTTAGTGATTTAATGCCTAAATGGAATAGAAGGGTGGGCACTAAATTTTCATTTTTTCACCCGCCATTGATCACTGCTCTCGTGAGGGCAGGCCACATGGACAACATCACTCTGTCCCCTTCACAGGCAAAACCTTGATGCCACTTAGCAGTGGCCAGAAAACGTTACAAGGTACGGCCGTCCCCGAACTGTGGATGATAATATCGCGCCCCTGGCGGCCTGCAGAGACGAGGCAGGGGAGGAGAGCAGCCACCGGGATTTATAACCTGCCTTCCTCACTCTAGCATAACTTTCAGACCCGTTCAGAACTGTCTTTTTAGCTATCTATGGTCGCTGGCAAAGTACGCATGACTGCATCTGACTTCGCGTCAATCGACATTAAGATTATTGGTATTCTAATGAACCACTTAATTAATTCGTACGAAATGCCCCTTCCACGTCATCATTTATCAAAGTGAGTTTCACAAAAACTGTAGTTCTTAAGTGATGCAGTGCGCTCAATCAAGCAAATACACTACATAGACAAAAGAGTAACGTTGTGCCTTCTCGAGAAGCTTTCATTTCATTTCATTCACTCTTCACTTGAGAAACTCTATTACGACCTCGAAACAAGCAATATGGGTCAAACGATGACCCGGGCCTCACGTTTCCTGCAGGCGCCGCCGTCACGGTCTGGAGCCGATCTTGCTGCCAACAGGTCAGTATCGAAACGTTCGTCCCGGCCCACAGCCCAAGCACGTGCGGCGCTGTGGGCGGCCAAAGGCACGAAAACACAGCCAATGCTCCTACATTGCACTACCTGCAGAAGCACCTGCTTCTGTAGTGCTGTGGCTGAGGCAATTTCGGGACCGAATCCCGGCCATGGCTACCGCATTTTTAGTGCGTCAGATCTGAGAAAAAAATATATTGCTGTTTCTCTCAAAATGCCATAGCAGATGGGACCCCTACGCTGTGCCTAATCTATTAATGAGTGCTGCGATTCTAAGTCACGACATCTAGCCGGGTAACATGTGGTACTAAGTTACTGTGTATCCTCAGTGATGATTCCTTGACCTCTCAACTTTTGTGTGTAACACCTACCCTAACGCTGTGCAAGTCTCTATTCCAAACAGCCTTGCAAAACTGTGCCAAGCCATGGCAAAGAGTGCTTTCGTATGTCTTCGTATGTTAAACCTCGGATCATTTTTGTGAAGCTGAAATGCAATAAAGAACATAATATTGCAGCCCTGCCTTATGCGGTGCTGACGCAGATTAATGACTCCGGATGCTAAAAAAACTAATTGGAACCTTTCCTTCCCCCCTTCCTCTCACATGCAGGATTATATATGTAATACCCCCTCTCCCCTCACGCTGATACCCTACCATAGCATCTTGGTCCATTTTCTAACTCATACCACGTTATCGTGGTTGTTTTTATTCATTTAATATGGGATAGCTGTGTCACGTGACAACATTGTAAGAGGACGCTTTCGGTCTCACCCAGGTGGGGAGGAAAACAATGAGCGTGCCGTTTACAGTCAGGGCATTTCCATACGGCCGAGGCATGCTCTCGCATTGTGACATGCTTGTTGACGCACCGAAAGATTGATCGACTCTCCGCTTTTCCCCTCAGCCTGCCGTCGCAGTACACCTGTTTCCCAGAGGCTGCGGGTGCGTGTGCTGAGAACGCACAGATCAGCTGCCTGCGTGCCTTCCTTTTTCGTAGCGCACAGAGGCTAAGCCACACAATGGAAGTGCTTAATTCAGCAGTCCAATGGCAATTCTCACTGAATCGACCTCACGATATACAACGGCGCCGTGCAATCTAGCCTCAAAGGTCTGCAGCGCGTAGAACCGTTTGTTCGCTCATCTGCGAATGCTTCGTCGGCGTGTTCAGACGTTGTTATCGTAACTTTTTAATGAAAATATCGGCGTTTTTTCGCGCAAATACCGACGTACTGAGACCACGTCACGATTCCGACGACGGAGAACTGGCTAGGCAGATTTGCGCTACGCGCTGCTGGTGTTGCGTAGCAAGAATTTTCGGATGTTTTTCCGGGAGCCTCATGACAAAAATAAAAATTACTCACCAGCACTGCCACGTGCCTTTTGTACGTCAAGAAGATGGAAAAGCCGTTATGCATCACTTTACTTATTTCCCGCTGCCATAGCCCAAAGGGAAGGAGCTCGAGGTTCGGAAAATGAAGAATGGCAGCAACAGCGTCGATGGTCGTGTGTTCGCACTATTCTTAGAGAGTCCATCTGCTTTATTATTGACGCGGTGTCGTTACAGATTTGTATCTTTTTAACTGAATGACTACGCGGTAACAATCGTAGCTGGCCGTCGTAACTGTGGCCGCGGTGCAACCGTATACGCTTGCAGAATTATACTTCGCAGTAACTCAAAGCGCCGTCATTTAATTTTTTCCTCCCTGCTTTTTATACTTTCGAATTAGTGCTTATTACTTCCAAACGCTTGTGTTTCGCTGTCCAAAAAATAAAGCATCAAGGTGAATAGATTGGAGCGGAGATGTACAAAGGCATTTTAGAAAGTGGGAGCCGGCGCTCAAGAAAATAAAAAAAAACATATGAAAGGGCTAGGCACGTAGAGTTAACCCAGCGGCAAGGGGTAAGTTTACTCATGAGACCAGGTCGTTAAATTACATTTCGCCCTTTTCACGCCTGACAGTCGGATTACAGAGGACTGAAAGCAGGAAAAGATAAAACCCGCGACTACTATTCGCACCACTATGCCTCCAGGGCGCGCCCCATGCCGATAGCATCGAGTTCAAGTCACAGCTTTACAGATGTGAGTAGGCTCATCTCCAGGTGCATCGGGCGGTCCTCTGAAGAGAAAACGAAGCAAAATTTTACATCAGGTACTGTGTGTCACGGGCTGCGTTTGTGCTAGAACGATGCTGCATAGAAATACGAGCACATTGCCCTTTAAAAGAGCAGTTGTGCTCAATGATTTGCACCGCAGCACACTGCTCAAGCCGTGTGTTTCGATGCCAAAAATACCATAGTATGTCTTATAGGTCTGTCGTAATTTCGGATCTTTCTGCAATAGTTCAGCACTTCTTGTAGTTTGCAGTTTCTTCTAGTACTTTTGTGTGTCTCAGTTACTTTTTGCGGCTAATTACACAAATTTCTGAGTATAAAATTTATTTATTTATAGACGTTCCCGGCCATAATTATACAAGAACTTTTGATGTGAAGACGAAACATTTGCTGTAGTAAGCACTCAAATATTGCACTCGTATTCAGCTTATACTCGATTCATTTTCGCCTACACAATTCGCATTCGGTTTCGTAGCGAAGCTTGCCTATTTATGTTTCATTAGGTTTCAGAAAATCGCCATTCGCTCAAGTTCCCACTGAAACGCGCTCTCTCGCATCCCGGAGAACGTAAACTTGCTCCGGATCTTCCGCTGCATTCCGCATTAGGGGCGCTCTTGGGTAAAAGCATATGGTGGACTACCTAAATCGCGCTGCGGAAAAGCACGGCAGAGGCCACTCAGTCGGAGCACGATAACTCTCGCTGGCTCGGGCCACGGATAATGCGTTGTATGAGAACAGGCTGGCAACTGCCACGACAGAGATGCTGAACACGCTGCGGAGGGTGGTCTGCCATACCGCCATAGTGAGTCACGCCTAGCCTTTAGTTCCGTTAGGCCTCGAGTCAACCTTATTCAGTACCACCTCCCTCCCCCTTCTCTCGATCGGGCTCTCGTCGAAGCTGCATCACTCCACTAAACAGCGGAGTCAAGCAGATACCGCAAGAAGAAGGCGTTTAGCAAGTGTTGACTCTGGTTCCCGAGTACAGCAAAGCACCAAGACTTTCAATGTGTGTGGGGGGGGGGGGGGGGGGGCACTTGTTGACAAGCACTTGGACGTCGCTGGATGGCTCCGTAGCGCAGCGTTAGCTCGTTGGTATCGCGCACTGCACATGGCCTTTTTCTGGAAAGCCCGCAAAATGACAGTTGAAAGAAAAGAGAGAGGCCGGTATAAAACTAAATAAGCATTCATGCAACCTACCGGACCTTTTCTAGGTAGCCAAGGAGGTGCAGAAGGAAGTCTAGAAGGTGTTTGCCACCTTCGTATATGAAAAGTGGACTTAGTTTAAAACATGTAATGGGGGAATAATTACCCATTAGAATTCATCTAAGCATTCTCTTAGGAGGAGGCTAGCGAGCAATTACTACCGTATTGTAGGTTTACTCCGACACCATTCCCAGGCCGATTTATTGGTCAGTTCAATTCCGCCCTGCCATCTGATCTCTTATTCTTCCTAATTAGATTTGCCGTAGAGCGACTGCCCCCATGCAGTAGGCGTTGGTCCCAGTTTACTCAATCGGACTAGGGGAAATTTTCTTCAACTCCGAAGCCCCTGTGAGGGATGTTATCTTCCTTCTGTGGCCGTGTGGTTGCACTTTCGCGGTGCTTAGTATGAGTCATTACTTTCTTATTACATCGGGGAATTCCCTTGAGTTTGGGCCAACTTACAACGCGCTCTAAACGTGGCTTCTCCGACTGTCCGCATGCAATGGGACGTACTTCTTCCTATTTCTCACAATAACAGACCTACCCTGAAAAAAAAGAAAAGCAGTTCCTGCAACACACGCCGGATGCTTTTCCGCTCCTCTTGCGATTAACGCTAAGAGTACACGACGCGTCTTCACAAGAAAAACATGCGTCTTTTAGAGAAATACTGATACAGCTGGAGTGATGGCATCACATCATTTACACTCAGAAACCAGAAGTGCTGATGCACTTTTGCTCTGCACTGAGCCTTACACAACAGAGAGCATTTCTTTGACCCGTAAAAGTCCGCGAATAAAAAAAAAGATAAGCCAAGCACCTATTCCGTCAAGTACACCTGCTTTGCAGGCTCCATTTTCTTTCACGTCAGGCAGCGTTTTCATACTCGCTTGAAAATGTCGACACCATTCTCTGTTTCTTGCCAACTTAAGATATATGAGTTATAACACTGTGTAACAGTTTGCGCCTTTCAGCCGTCTAAACACCCGTCATTTCTTATCTCTCTCTTTCATTTATTTAGCGCCCTCCTCAGAGTGCAGAGATATTTGTTTCTTGGTCACGGCTTAGTCTCCAAGTGCAATTCATAGTGGCACACAGACAACAATAGATGCGCGATGGTTCAAGCAGAAAACTTTCTAAAGAATCTCGGAAACTTAGGCTATTTGAAACCGCAATACTTTCGACCCGGATGTCGCGGAATCGTACTAAGTACGACGGACACTCACAACCATGCCCATGTGTTGTGGGATATCACTGTACCAGAGGCGTAGCAAGGAAGGAGGGATATTGTAACTTTAGCACCACCACCCCCTAATGTTTTCATACTGTCGTACACCGCGGACAAAACCTACCACTGGCGCTGCAAATCATTCTGGGTTTTGTTTACATTGTTTTTTTTTTGTTGTTTTTTTTTTCACGCTTGAAAATACTTTTCGACGCGAACATTGTGAACTCGGGCTACGTTTTATGGCAATGCCCGTGCGCCTGGAGTCATATAACGCAAGAAGCCCCATCCGAGAGCAATCTTTTTAGAGCTTTTCGCAGGTGAGCTTGCTCGTCGCGTCATATCATGGTGGCCGCGGAATGTACGGAGAGAATGAATTTCCATTCCAAAAAATTATCGCACGTTTGACATGAAATGTGCGCTGAGTTTTCTAAAGTCATACATCGGACCCTACAACAAGACAAGCTGACAAAGCACGCAGCCAGGTCCGATGCATGCAGGCAGAAACAAAGTAGGAGAGAGCATGACGTAACGTGCTCAGCCTACGCAGGCCAACTTCCTCTAACGCCCCTGTCTTCTCTCTCCTATCACTCTCTCTCTCTCTCTCTGAGCCCTTGCTCGCACTGAATCTCGATATCTCTTAGTAACTGTATGCCTCGATGGAAAACCTGTCGAAGCGGTCTGCTGAAAGTCCGCTTCCTTTAGTAACGCCTCAGTTCCTTAGTGCTCAAATTTTGCATTCATTTTTTTCAGTGCTATAGACCCACTGGGAGACCTGCAGGTAGCATTTTCATCTAGGAGTCCGCCAAGAAGACTACACATGCAAACTAACGTTAATTGCATTATGGGAAACTGGCTGTGATGCATTTTCATTTCTGCATTTCCCAAATGAAACGCAAACAATATTCTTCTGAAGAAAATAAATACGCAAACTTTGATTGGCATAGGTTTCATTTCTCGAAGAGTGCGCATAGCAGAATGCTCAATGGAACGAGAGTCCCGGGTTATATTATTCTTCCTTGAAGTTCTTGTATTTCGGCACGCAGAATTTCATGGTGCAGATGAGAGGACTCAACCGCACTACGAGACATACATGGGTGAACTTGCGGCGGCGGCCCCTGGCTCGGGCATAGGCTTGTCAAAAGGTCCGAAACTCTATCGTCTGCTCGCAGCGCCTTGATTAAGGTTCAGGCGCAGGCATCGCGTAGCGCAGCAGCTCTCTCATAAGCGTTGCGTGCGAAACTGCAGCCGAAACGAGGCAAAAGTCGCCTACAACTTGACGTGTCCCGTGACGGCAACTTTCCAATTATGCTTTCCATTATATCTCTTTTTTTACGATCAGGCTTTAGCGATTCTTCATGCCGTTCATAGATTTTTTTTTTTTTTTTTTTTTTTTTGACAGCTAACACGAAGTTTTGGGGGATATTTATTTGTGCCGCCATGTCACAGAAAAGAATATTGTTTTTTTTTTTTTTTTTTTTTCACCTGCGCCAAAGCGTCCATGTCGGCGCACTAACGCCAACGAAGAGAACGACATGCTTATTTTTTTTTCTACTTTGATTTCTATTCGTGGGGAGCATTGAGTATCTTCAATTTTCTTGTTCTCGCTGCCCGGGGCCATCGAGAGCCAGCCAACTAGGGCGCGTTCGTTTTCCTCCTGTTGCCCCGACCACCGCGCGGCGCACTTTGGCGCGCGTTCGTTTTCTCTGGCCAAGTGGCCGCTAGCTGACTTCCCCTATTCCTCCCACTTATTCTGAATAATGTTTTATCAGCCTCAGCAGTCTGGCTAAGTGGCTAATCGCCTGGCAGCGTTTTGGACGAGTTATGGCAAGCACACGAGAAACAGAGACCATGGTCGCTCACCGCCTTCGCTTTTTTTTATTTATTTATTTATTTATTTATTTATTTATTTATTTATTTATTTATTTATTTATTTATTTATTTATTTATTTATTTATTTATTTTCTTTCTTCTCTTATTTCTACCGCAAGGCTTGGATATACGAATATATTCCTCTATGAAAAAAGAGTTAAGGGGACGCTTAAGCTTCACTTGAAGAGTAGACACGAGCGCCTTTAACATCACCTTTTCAATGCGCGATTTTTGTTAATTTGTCATTTTAAATATATTATTACCATAAGATCACTGCACATCGCAAACACGCGTTAGTAGGTCATGTGCCCCACAACGCGTTCACTAAGTGCCCTTCTAACATTATTGGTACCAACGACCCTCAGTGTCCTATGCGTTGCGTGTCCCTCTGCATTCTGAGGACCTGGATTCGAACCCTAATGGAGACAAATTTATTTCATTTCATTGCAATAAGAGAGTAATTACTCAATGACAGCCACCTAAGCGCAACTATACGGATACAAAGAAAAGTTATAGAGCTTTCTCGGAAACTTCGTAGTTAATCATGCCTTGTTGAAATTACCGGCTGTTGTATACCTCTGGGCGCCTTGCAAACCAGTACCCTTTCTCAAGGATGTATCGACATTCTCTTGACTAAAAGGCGCGATTGCATTTAGAACGGAATATCGTGTTACGTTTACTTGCGTCCCCACTGTACACATGCCGGCGAATATTCCTCAACCACATCGCATTTCTAAGGGTTGTGTTAGGATAAAGGCAAAGCTGTAACTGATGGAGAAAAGCTTTAAATAAATGCATACTTCTGTTGTAGATATGATCCATGAGAAGAAGCAATAGTAACTGTCAAATAAACTTTTGTCCAGTGTAAACCAATACAAGAAGCGTAGGCAACGCGGATTTTAGGATATCATCCACGAGACAAGGCAAGAGTAAGTGTCAGATTTCTTTTTCTGGTTTAAATCAAAGCAAATAGCATGGTAACGCGTGTTTAGGAAAGTACCGTTTACTATAGTACCGTCATAGCAAACGCGAAAGTAGAGGCTCTTAAGAAAGTCAGCTTTGATCAGTGAATCGAGCACCTGTGTCCGAAGCAGGAAAGCAATTTCAAGGAAAAAAGAAAAAGCGTTTAAAAGAAGACTCATCTCTATATATGGCTATCATTTCCTGTTGGTGTAGACGAGAAGTAACATAACTTGTTTGCTGTCACTATAAAGGTCGCAGAGGGCATGCGGGCCTAGGCTGACGCGCCTGCGGCAATCGAGCATATGTAGTGAATGACGTAGCCTAAGGTTGTTGTGCTAGGCAATGCACCTGTTGTAAGGTGATCGGTTAGATGACAGGTGCAGCAGCGAAAGCTTTGCAGAAATATAAACTGCCAAGGTCGCATTTAGGAATGTGTGATTAGAATGAGTAGAATTTGCAGTGAACAAGTACGAGTATTTGCAGCAGTTGATACATATGGTGGCTAATAATAGAACATTTATAATGTGGGTAGCCAGTCTCTCCCTGAAACTGTTGTTTTCTGTTTTCAACAACTCGACATAAAATCGTCATTCTGTTGTTTCGTTTTAAGCTCTGGGAGACGTGAAAAACAAAACACACAATAAGAACCAATTGCTCAAGTAAAGTACCACACTTGATAATATAAGAGTCGTCGCGATAATATTTTTCTGTTTTTGGCTTCATTTTCAGACACAACTACGCGCTCCGAAGCTTGAAACCGCAGGGCACCGGCTTCAGCTGCTGCACGCACTTTTTGTCGCCATTCCTATTGCTCCTCCCCCTTTAATAAAATAATCCGGGTTCGAATTGAACTTTCACATTTATCACTCCAATAGATGCTGTCGGCGTACGTACGCTCCTAACATTCTCACAACGAAAACAAGTCGTTAAGGCCGTTAGCGCTACGAATAGTTAATTGTTTTATGCTTTGTGGCAACAATATGGAGTTCAAGTCACGCTGTAGTGGACGGCTGAGGATTATAAATTTCGAATTTCTGGCCTACTGTGCACCGGAATCTCAGTGCATGGCCTTTATCGTCTTTTCGATCCGTCGATGACCAGCCGCTGCATAGTCTGGATCAAACTTGCGCTCTCGTTCACGATACACCTGAGTCGTGGTTTTTCACCCACCGCGGCGTAGAGCCGCGCCTTGTGGGTAGCAGTTAGCAGTTCCTACATAATCCGCAGCGTGACTACTTCTTTTATTTTCTTTTCTTTCTTTCCACCTGCCTTTTCTCGACCTATTCTTTCTTATATATATCACCCATATTACCTGTCTTAGTTTTGCTCTACGTTCCCCTCCTTATTGTCTAATAGCTGACATAACACGTACCCTTGAGAAGGTGTTAGCCACGAAATATAAGGCAAAAATAGAAGGGTCATTGAAAGTTATTGCACACATTTAGACGCAAGGCTTCGTGGTAATGTTTGGTCAGACTTCCCTTCAATTTCCTTCCTTATATTCTACAACTTACTTGCTTTAGAACGCTACTGCCAACTACGAGTGCGAAAGAATGAGAACAATAACTCTGAGCTCATAGAGGCTGTACAGTAAAGGTAATTGTTCTTAGTTTAGCAGATCGATCGGGGAGGCTAGTCACCTGTCGCACCTTGGAAAATTAGCATCCAGAAGCAGCACAATGCGTTTCAAAAATACATTTAGACCGACCCGGTGTGTGTATGCTGCGAACTCTGCACTGGCACGCAGATACCGTCTGTTTCCAACCATATACATACTTTATATCTGTATGCTTCACTTTTATCTCTGTTTGGTTATGTACATTTTTTTTTTTTTTTGAACTTCTCTTCCATTTGTATTGACATATAGCCTCCTTTATACTCTCTAAAGGAGGTAGTGAAATTGAAAGCTTTACAAACTAAACGTGCATTTGAATTGTATATATACACCATTGAAATTCGTCTGCAGTGAGTGAGGCAAATGTGTAACGTTGATTTAAATCTGTTTAACGATACCAACTTCACAGTGTTCGCTGTCGGCAGTAACAGATGCCAATGAGGGGCACATCGTGTAGGCTGTTGTGCCGGTGGGGTTATCACACAGTATTCACCGTCAACAGGGTTGTGCCAAAGAATTGGTTGCGTAGCTCTCGTCACCCGTTTCGTGAACGAGGGCTGTCAGCTCCCTGTATGACGGCGATGAATCCGAGTCGGCGTTGGTGAGATGAAGAAAAAGCTTTATACACTATTTACAGGCATTTACATACCGAGATCGGCTCTGGGGCCGGGGAGCGACAGCCGGGGAGATTCCGCCGCGTCCGCTCTCTCAGGGGGCGAACTGCTCCCAATGGACGCTAGTGACGAACTCACTCTCGAGCAGAATCACCTGAGTCTCCGTAACCGAGAATCCGTTGACGCTCAAATGGTCCAATCCGACGGCAGCACTTTCGCAGGGCCAATGGGAGAGCTTGCTGCGCTTTTGCTTCAAATATGCTGCGGGGCGAGAAGGGGTCCACTGCCAGGGCCACGGCACCGAGCTGTCTGGATGCTCAGTTCATGTTCAAACACGTCGCTTCTCTCCCCTTGGCACGGCTCGCCTCCGGTGCACCGGTGCTTTGCAAAAAAGTATCCGGATTTTGTAAAGGAGGCGTTCGCCGGAGAAGTTTGGCGTCCGGTTGAATTTCTGGGCTGCTTTGGCCGGTCACAACAAGGAAGAAAACAATGGCCACCTTGAATAACGCCTGCAACGTTGCACCATTGCTTTCCAATAACTCTCGAGTACGTGAGTATTCCATGACGAGAAGGGTGCAGTCAGCTGAATATTCCGTTGAATATGCAGTTTAGTATTCATTCTGAATGGGAACGGTGAGACCTTACAGGTTCCAGTGGCACTGAAAATCGTGTAAGATAACTTTATACTGCCAGTGCTACCTCCACACCATTTCTACAGACGTACGTGTAGCAACATACAGAGTGTTTCGCCTGACATTTTGAGCAATATTCAAAAAAGTATACTTTTTGAGTTAGAGCGCTTTTCTCGGCACAGCATTGTCAGAAATGGTTTGTATCAGAATACAGCTAAAATGTGTTCACTATCAGGCTGGTTAAATAATAATGGATCGGTAACATTTCACCAATTACAGACGAATGGACTTAAACAGTGCGTCCACGAAGAGCGGTGACCACGCCTACGACCTGGCGCCACACAGCGCAGCGGGTGTTCTCGCTTCACAGCCTGGCTTCAAGCGGAGAAAGTACTAGGATGCCTAGATGCCCTATAGTAGAGCCCTCTACAGGTTGTTATCTGAGGCTCGTGTCCCGGTTCCAAATCTCGAGCCCGGGCCCGGACCAGGGCAGCTAAGTAATCGCTCTACTGAGCCAGACCCGGACCGCAAATCTCGGAATGAGGCCAAGCCCGGGCCTAGCCCAGGTCCGTTCTCATAGTAACGCTTGAGGTAAATTTCTCATTTGGCGGACAAGGAAGTTTAAATCTCAGGAACGCTTGAACAATTTTTTTTTTTTTTAATTCAATACAAGATGATGATTAGGAGTATTCATCTTGTCGGCTTTTTGGACATTGATCTCGCACTTGACCAGAGAAAACATAGAGGAGGTCAGAAGTTCCAAGAGCCAAATAAAAAAGTTATTATACATGCGTAGAAAACTACATTCTGTTCCCTGAAGTGTTTTAATCAGTCATGTTTTGGGTCCGCGTATAGACATTAAAGCGTCCTTGCAGCCAGTGGAATGACATTTATATTGTTACAGACCAGCAAGGAGGAAGAAGCGGGCAGTGGCGCTCGCGCTAGGCCCGCTAGCAATTCATTAAACGTCATCTACCATCACCATCGGTCATGTTCTGTCGTCTTTCTTCATCAGCTTGCCGCATCGTAACAATATTTTAATGATTACGATTTCACGTGTTAAATTCATGGACTTTCAATAGAAGCGAAAAGTAAAAGGTCTTGCATATATCCCAAGGAAGCTATATAGGCTATGAAGGAAGCCGTGGTGAAGACCTCCTGTTCAACCACCTGCCGCTCTATAAGGGCCAAAATGTCCTTCAGTCTGCAATATACTGAATCAAAAAGTCAGGCATCGGCCCTCTAGGCACGGGCCCGACCCGAACCCGCAATTGTAAGCCCGATCCCGGCCCGGGCCGACAACTTCACGCTTGGCTCCGGCGAAACAGCTTATACCCCGACCCAAGTCCATGCAGTGCTCTACCCTGAGAGCACTGCTAGAGAGCACATATGTGACGCGTCAATGTCTGTCTTGTGGTCGTAGGCCTGTCTACCGTTATTCGTGGGCGCGCGGTTTCGATTTTGTCCGTGAGCGACACCAAAATTCCTTTCGTTGCAAAGGAATCGAAGAAACGGCATTTTTGACTACGTAAAAAAATTATACGGATAGTTCTTGCGATGGGCTAGAAGCATCTAACAAATGACAAATGGAGAATCTGTGATAACTAGGAAGCTAACTATTCAATACTCTAGTAGGCCAAACTGATAGTTGACTCGTCCTAAATGTGAGCTGTTATGCGAACTACTGCTGATAATCTGTTGCTGAAGAAAGCGGTCTTGACCACTCAGGAAGGCTATTGTATAAATTGATGGCAGTCTTAGGCGAAACATCCTGCAAAAAGCTTCCCAAAGAGAGAGCAATGAGTAGATTTTAATGTTTATAAAATGTTTTGTGGTCTCTCATTGTGTATGCCTCTGCACCCTTGATCGTGACGAGCACATATCCACTGACCTTATTGGAGGCATTGAGTTGTGTGACTCTTAATGCACGTGAGGCGCGAGTTAGCTCCTCGCAGGTCGGTGATAGGGTAAGGCGACTTGAAATTTTGAGTTGTTTGGTGCTTTGCAAAAATCACACACATACATAAGAACAGCGGCAGCACTGAAGCATTTACAGATAGCTTCAGTTTCATGCATCTAAGTTTTTATAGGCGCGAACTAGGCTTCACCACTGGGCTGTCACCTCGTAATAAGTAATTCCAGCGGGTAATGAGAGCTAATTCAAATAAATTCGGAACCACACCTACGACCTTTAGAAGCTGTCATGAGTGTGTTTTTTTTTCTCTCTCTCTCTCTCATCAAGGAAGAGTTTTTGATCGGCGACATTTCGAAGCAACGTTGTAAGTAATGACATTCGGTATTTCAAACTGCTCGCAATAGCATTATTTCGAAATGCCTTAATCCATATGGTTTTAAAAAATCTGCCAGCTATGTGAGCGAGTAACTTTAATTAGTAATTTTGTGCGAATAACTGCCGCGAACGAAAATAGGTTGCCGAATAATCTACATGAAGAGTCAAGCAGTCGGCTCATGCCTGAGAGCAGCGTTACGACTGGTGCTGCCTATGGTACTTCGTCGTTGAATATGGTGGGTGGTAGTGGTTGATTTATTTATTTTTTTTTAATAATCAAAAAGAAGGAAAAGAGTATTGCCGGCCGCGGCAACTGCTATCTAAAAAACTGAAGCACTTGAGCTGCGGCCGGCGGGAAGGAAAAGGGGAAAGGGAGAGGATAGCGAGGGGAAGTAGAGAGGGAATCGATAGGAAGAAAGGACAGGGGGAGCTTTGTACATAATTTACAAGGTACAGACGGTCAACGAGTTTGCATCGCTCGCGCGCAAGTGTCCGAGCACTAGTCTTGCACAAAGGTTTGTAGTCCGCGGCAAAGCGACTATGCGCTCCCTAACGGCGGCGCAGCTATCCGTGACACGTCGTTACTCAGTATGCACCAGGTAGAGAGACGTGTCAGTCGCGTTGGAGCTTGTTTCCTTACGCGGTACAGCATCGGTCCCGAAAAGATTAAAACTTCGACAAGGACCCCCTGCTGAAACCTTCTTTCTCAATCATGTGGAGCGTGGGCTACAAACTTCTGGTAAAGACTGTGCATTACGTGGGCTGGAAACTTTTGACAAAGACTGCATGGTGCCCATTTTCTGAGTATGACCCCCACGCTCCTGCTCAAAAAAGAAAAGCATCCGTATGCTGCAGTCAACCGTTCGATTTCTTCGTTTTCTTATTGGCCACGGTGTCACAGTTGCAGGAAACATGTCATAACGCCGACGACAGAAAAGCTTCAACATCCGCGCGAGGACCAGTTCCTGAGAGCTTCATACCGGTCCCCTAAGGCCAACCGTTCTTTGTTTACTTCGTTTTCGTTTCCATCAACTGACCTTCCCGTTCCTCGTTTTAGTTACTGTTTCCATTCTTTTGTCTGCTGCCGGCAAGGGCAGTGCTGCGCTGCGCCGGCGGCAGCCCATTCTTGCCCAAACTGTCGGAGGGCCAAGGCGGGCGCGACGGCCAACGATGCAGCGCGTACGTTGACGCCTCGCTTGCGTGAGTCGGCGGCAGCGTCTGAGCGGTACCACGGACGAAACAAAACAGCAAAGCCAGGCTTTAGGAGAGCGCTGCGTGCAGCTGCTCGTTGCATGCAAGCGTAGGGGGAGGGTAGGAGAAGGAGGGTAGGTAGCGGCGCGGGTGCACTTGCACCGGGAACGACAGCGGCACGGTTTCTTGTCCGAGTGCACGTGCACCCCAACGCCCTGAACTGAGAGAGGGAGGAAGTAAAAAGAGGAGGAAGAAGGGGGAGGATGAATTCAGCGTCCGCCGACTGAGTTGGCTGCACCTTTCGCGCGCGCGCAGACCGTTTTTGACTCAGCAGTTGCCTTGGTGCGCCGGCATTCCACCGCTTCCGCTCACTAGCCCAACGCCGCGCTGTAAGGTTTCAAAGTAGGCGAGAGAACGAGCGAGAGCGTCGGCGACCAGCAGCCGACAGCACACGTCACATTCGCTGTAAGTCGTCATCGACATTTCGAAAGATGAGAAGGAGCCAGCTGTGAGTCAGGGACAGCTGACAGCACGCGTAGCGTAGCGCCTCGTGGTTAGTGCAAAGCACCCGGCCTCAATTTTTCTTCTCAAAATTCGCCCTGACGACGCTGCAAGGGAGAACGCTGCTCGTTCCTTTGTTCGCAACCTCTGTCCTCTCACGTGACGCTCGATTTGTCAGCAGTAGACAAAGGGCAAGACGTTTCTCTCTGCGTTCTCAGAGGTGCCTTCCGCATTTGAACCGTGCGCTGAATTGTGATCGCTCCGTATCAAGTGTGATCATCAGCTGTTCCTGCTGTTGTCGCGGCTTTGCGCGAGGAAGCTCGTAGCACGAAGCTGACGGCCGGATTTTGTTTGGTTTATTTCAAAGTTCCGTGCTTTACAGTAATGTGTGCTTGTGTGCGGGAGATGCGCGTGTGAGTGAACCTCGCGGCGGTGCCTCTGACTGTTCTGCAGGGAAGACATACCGTCACGCTGTCTACAGGCGGTTACCGGCGATGCCTGGATCGCGGCAGGAAGACAGCCTTCTCGGCACCCCGTCGGACGGAGCCGCTTGCAGCGTTCAGCCGAGGAAGGATGGCAACAGGTCGTCGGCGTCGACGGAATCGCCGCGCAGAAATTCTTCCAGGAGGAGCAACGATGGGAGCTCCTACGTCGGTGAGTGCAGATTCTGCCTTCTTTTCGTGGAAGGCGATGTTTGCGGTGTGCCCCATTTTCGACACCCGTGAGGAATGAATTTAACTGATAGCATTGAGGAACATTACCATGACGTATACGTTAAACATTAACAACATGGCGATGTAACATGAGAAGATATTTCATTTATAATACTAGCATAACCTGTAATGTAACCTAAAATTTTGCTAAAATTAGTGCTCTGTTTGAGAACAAGTCCGTAACAATATTATAGCCGTGCTATTCAGGCTGGTGTGAAAGGTTAAAACGGAAAATTACACGGTTCGGTTCGCACGTCAGCGTAGTAAGGAGCGCAGTGTACGTTGCTGCATCTGGCTCGTTCCATATATTTAGCTGGGAATGGAGGTCAGACAACTGCGTTCACAGCGGATGGTGTCGTAGCTGCTGTTTTTTATTTATACGGAGAAGTCCTTACTTGCCTTAGAGTGGCGTGAGCAGGAAGTGATGCCAAAAATAGGTGTTCTCGTATTAAAACTGTGACGCAACTTTTATTTGTGCAGCGTTCACAGTGGTGTCGTATACCGTTTTGATTCCCAAAAAGCGTTGACTTACAATGAAGGAAAAGAACTAGGAAACTAACCAGTAAGTATGCTGGTCACAAGGACGAAGAAATAAAAAGCGTTAAGCAACGGGTGAAAAACACAGAAGGTAAAAATTGGACAAATTCTATGGGAAAGAAACAGAGTGTGGAACTATACCGAAAGTGGAAAAAGATCAGGAAGGAAGCTTTGATAACTCAAGAGGCAGTGCCCTACTTTTTGAAGCTAGATCAGGGTGCTTTAGAACACGCAGCTCGCAAAAAGAAATTTAACAATAAATATGACGCATGTGCTGTATGTAGTAAATTCACAGAAACAATTAACCATATTATACTCGAATGTAATGGTGTCCATCTGGAAGTCGATGCCGGCGCACTCACTCTTCCTGAGGCCCTGAGGTTTAGAACTACCAGTGGCCGGAGGAATGAACCTGCGGTGGAAGCTAAGCAAAAAGCGATTGGAAGTATGGTGGCTTAAAAGCAGAAAAAGTGACATAACTTTAGTAATGTAGAAACAAAAATTCAGTAAATAGAATGATGGTACAATTAACCAATCTAAAAAATAATGAAGATATAGGGGGAAAAATGAGCATGATAGCAACTGCTACCACCCCGTTTCAAAGGGGATGCTCCTATATTCCATCCATCCCACTTATGATCTATCTGCTAGTCAGGTTGGAGGCATGTGTGTGGCAATGATTCGAATCGACTACATGCGCACCTACAGTTGTGACGCTACCGTTCGTCGTACAGCGCTCCGATGCTACCATTCGATCTCTCGTTGCACGTAACGTAAACTGGTAATTAAGTTTGAGGGTAGCTCAGGACAGGGATTTCAAATGACGACATGTGGACTCACGATAACACATTCATGCTCTCGCCTTCTCAGCGCGCAAGCTATGTTAAGTGCACTTGTGGCTCGTATCCATACAATACCAGCTCCTAGTACCACAAAAATAGCACTCTTACTGAAAACAAAGCTCTAATAGGTAGAAGAAGAAAAAAAAGCGATAACAGAAATTCAGATATGGCTGCCACAGCCCGTTCGCTAAAGCACAAGCGCCAGACGTCCAAGGGATCCTGGAGGATGACCAAAGTGCATTGCGGTTACGTATCTGAATTTTAAAATAATTAAGTTTTGTTTTCAAACTCATGCGCACTTTTATCACGCAAGGAAGATGGCAAAACACAGCCAAAATAATGGGACGAAAAGAAAGCTTGCGATTGGCTAAAAGCCATAGGCGTCCACTTTCATTTCGTTATTTTTTGGTTTCGTTGCTTAATTGCATTGCAATTGCACGTCTATTCGCTTTGCATGTTTACGTGGTTTCGTTTTTGGTGTGCCTCGGTTTGCAGGCATAGAGCTGTAGGGCAAGTTCAAATTCTCCTCTGATGAAGTTCATGCTTGGCAAGCGCTTTTGTATTGAAAAATATCGCATATTTATACAGGATTGAGTATATTGCTTTATTATGCAAGATAAAGAGGCATGAAACCGGATGGAGTTCTACAGGTTGACCTTGCTTTACTCGCCGGCCCTGGTTGCTTCGAGAGGGAAGGAAGCTCGAAGAAACAGTTCGCAGATTTCAAATGACGTTAAATTTATTCCGCATGCGATTCTCGTGCTTACTAAGTAGCGTTCCGACTGTAGAATGTGACATTGCATAGAATAATAGTAAATTTGAATTCGCATCAATTACGAGGCTAGTAACATGAAACTTGGCATACGATGTTTCTTGTTTCTAGCCTCCTAATTGATGTAAAAACCGTAATAAACATACCATAAAATTTTATTTTTCTTGCCAATTGATATGTTTCACATGCTCGACGGCGCATTGACTAGCCTCATTATTTCCGCCTTTCTATTTTTGTTTTCTTCCTTCCTATAATAATTAAACTTTACGGGATGATTAATTATGACGGTAGTTTTATCGCATATAGAGAGAGTGGGTCTGTTCCGACCAATATGTCAACAATCCGGAAGTAGCAAGGAGCCTACAAGCATTTACAAGGACTTTGCAGCCGGGGAAGAGGTGTACGACAGTGTCTGCCTGCGCAGTGTGCAGTTTTGCGTACCTTAACGCGCCAGGCCGCCATGCTTCGTGAAGATGGGGCATTGAGAATAACGTCGCACATTGTACAGTCGTCCCCACACGAGAAATAATAATTTGACAGGCTCACCCATAGATGCTCGCATTTTCGTCTCACTCACCCTCACGTGCGTGAGCACGTGCGAGTGCATGTGATTGCGGGGGAGCACCTACGAGTGTTAACCCCTCTCAGCTCGAATGAGTCCTTTGAGAAAAGGTGCTTTCTTTTAAACCTCTATCGCAACAACGAATTCCCCCTGTCCCGAAGAATGGCGCCGTTGTGGATGGCTCCGTATTAATATAGATCACCTGGAGTTTCTTACAAGCGCGTTGAAATTTCGCACAACAAGCGGCCGTTTTTGCATTTCGCCCCCATCTAAAGGCAACCTCCAAGACCTGGAACTATGCTGATGTCATGGCACCCAATTTGACGCAGGCGAATATTTATACGCTTGCGAACAAGCACAATGCGCAACTTTTCTTTTATTATTATTATTATTATTATTATTATTATTATTATTATTATTATTATTATTATTATTATTATTATTATTATTATTATTATTATATTATTATTATTATTATTATTATTATTATCATTATTATTATTATTATTATTATTATTATTATTATTATTATTATTATTATTATTATTATTATTATTATTATTATTATTATTATTATTATTATTTCCAGGCTTCCCGAATAAATATTACAAAAATGAGCAGCTAGCATCTACCGCAGTCGCACTTTTCACGAAAACGTCCATAATCGCCAATGAGCCGACGTCAGACTAGAGACGATTTCAACACAGCTGCTCGCCCTGGAGCTACTCGGAAGTTCACCTGCGCACCTTCCCGGTGCACACGATGTCCGCGCATCATCGCGCTTTTCAAAAACGTCCATAACGGCCAATGAGCCGACGTCAAACTAGAGACGATTTCAACATAGCTCACTTAGGAGCTACTCGGAAGTTCACATACGCACCTTCCCGGTGCACGCGATGTCCGCGCATCACCGCGCTTTTCTTTCTTTCCTGTGGCCGTGACGGCCATCCGTGCAAACGTAATAGGAGAACACTTGAGTGCTTCCTGCGGTGACCGCCCATTGGCGCTGCTAACAATCACCTATCTTACGCAACGAGGAAAATTCTCCTACGCAGCGTGCACGCAAAAGCAACGCAGCGTCGTGCTAGGAATAAATGGAAACATGTGCTGTGTTGAAACAGCTTCGTTTCTTGGACTGCCCTTTGTACCTCATGGCCAACAAGTGCTCGTGGTCTTACACATACGCTTCAACAGAACGGCTAATTATACAGTTAACACGCGCATGCATACTTCGTGACTACTGTCTGTCTGTCTGTTCGGCATGGCTACATACTGACCAACTTCCGGCGCCATTCGAAGCTATAGATAAGCGGTGTGTAGTTTATGAAAATACATGTTTCTTGTAAAACGAAAAAAAAAAAGTAAGTCGATCTCACTTGGCTCAGCTCAACAAACAATTATATTGTTACGTGCTTTGTACGCACGGGGGGTTTATTTACAGGGATCGGTCCAAACAGGACTGCGGCGAAGCGTACAAACGTTCCTCTGCCCTTGCTCTTCTTTTTTCTTCACCGATCTACCCGACCGTTCTTCTTCATCTTCCGCCGACGTTCTACGAAGGCACGTGACATTATTCTTACCAGCCGATTTGCAATGTTGAGCCTGGTATAAGCCATTCTGCTGTGTCTCGCGTGGGATTTTTTTTTTTTTTTTTTTCCGAACGGCTATGTATGCTCGAGTGGCAGCTAGGGGTGTCCGAATATCAGTTTTTCGAAACTGAATCGAATACGATCTGTCTTGCTTCGATGTCGAGTATGCGAATAGTTTATCCGCGAGCCGAATCGGATACGAATCGAACATTTGCAGTTAGTTACATGGGGGTTTATGGCGCATACGTAATTATGGTTATCATGCGCCAAACGCAAAGAATATTCGCATGATTATTCGCTACTTCTGCGAACGTTCTTGCGGAGAGCTAGCGGTAGCGTTTTATCTCGTGGAGTTGAGAAGCTGTAGCTGCCAAAACGTAGACTGGCCTGAAAAACGGCTGCCTGCAGTGTTTCCAGCAAGGCACCTAAATACAGCTTCATTTGCTTCCTTTACGGTTGTCCTTGACCCGCTTTTAGTGCATGTCTCTCGCTCTATGCTTACGCAAAAGCCCATCGGGGAGAGTGCTGTAGAGAACAGCGCATCTTTTTTTTTCTCTTTGAGACGCGTCTTCGGGTTTTCGTTGTAGCATTTTTGTGCCGAAGAACCATTTTTATTCTATTTTATTTTTTCTACCTTCAACCCCAATCAAGGTCGAACAACTCGGAAATAGCACAAACTATATAAACACTACCAAGATTTATAATGACAGGTATACGTATATAAATTTTTAATAGAGGGCATATTTATTAGGTGGAAGACAAAACATAGCACGGCTTATCCAAAATTGCTAGCAGATTATAGACAAGCGTCATTTTTGTAAACGAAGGTGGCGCTGCGATTGGCAGCGACATGGGGTGTAGGCGAAAACCAAAAAGGTTGTATAGAACTTCTATATAGAAGTTATATAAAAGTTCTACATAACCTCCTTGGCAAAAACGCAGCGTGCCTACACAGCGCCAAGCGACGCTGCCTTCGAAACCAGTTCACGCGTGCGAATATACTGTAGTGTAAGCTTCGGTTGTGTGAAAAGCTGCATTTGCTTCCTTCGCCGTGGCCTCAACAGCGCGCGGCTACGGTGGGCGGCTGTAGTGACTGATTAAGTTAAATGAAAATGTGAAAGCGCAACGTATAAGAAAAATTAATAGTCAACACTGTTCAACTCCCGGGCCTATCTGCTAGCGCATGAAAGCAGGAAAACGATATGAATGACTGGAAGTGTATTTTTCTTATGACGACAATTTTGATGGCCTTTTCGCTGCTCTAAGCACCTTCACTCTAAAGAACAATATTACCTGGAACTATAGGGAACTAGAAATCATATTTCCAGGTCACTGTACCTGTAACTGAAGTGACAGAATTTCAGCTAATAAAAAAGAACTCAATCTTCTAGTTCTTTGTAACATTCGCCTATAGTGCGCGCTGCCAACTTTGTCTTATCCTGGTCAATAAAAAAAAAAAAGTTTCACGTTTGTTTCATTGTATAGACGCTTCAAGGTCATTCACAGGTTAATATATACATGAGGGCTTTTAAGAATACTCTCATTTTGTTCTCTTTGCACTATAGGAGAGGTGCACGAGCGCAAATGCAAAGTTCTCCACGGTCGCTTGCAGCGAAATTTAGGCGATCTGCTGATCTTTTTTAATATACTCGGAATATTTTCATTCAAATGCATATCATCTTGTTCTGGTTATTTTGCACCCCTCATAGCTGAATTCACTTTGGTAAATTAAACTCAATATACCATATATACCATAGTTAAATATCCTGCTCGATCAGAGCTAGGTTGTACGTGGATATTTAATTCGTTCGTCAAGTTCCTAATGACCTTCAAGAGAAAATTAATAACCTGAGAAATCTTGCTGCGTGACTTTGCCGCAATCCTAACGATGTTTACTCGCTTTCTAGGACCAGTGATGAGTTACTTGTTGAAACTCGCGAATGTAAAAACAGAAAAAAGCTATACTTAACAAGACCGAGCCTGTTCCGGCAATATCGCGCTGGAGTGACGGCTCAAGGTAGCTGCAGTTACCTTCGCAGTAACTTTTGCATCCTTTTCTTTACGAACATATACGCGGACAGTACTGCAGGTGAATGCGATGTCACAGCGCGGCTTTTCTGCCTTCGATTAAGATAATACGCTCACGGAGTATTTATTTATTTATTCAGGTTGCCCCTAAAGGCCTTCCAAAGGAGGGTATTACATGGGGGGGGGGATACAATTGTAAAAACCTCGATGCAGTTAGCAACAATTACAATAAGAACCATTAAATATAACATCAAAAGAGGAAAGAAAAACAACACCAAAATATTCTACACACTTCCGTCACAGCGAAGTAGCTCTTGGATATTTTTTTTTTATGGTAGTTTCTGTAGCGATGTGCGATGGCAAGTTATTCCATTCAATGATAGTGCGAGGTATGAATGAATTGGCATAAGATGATAAATGACACTTTGCGCGTTTAACTTTAAAAGCATGATCAAGTCATGGAAAAATGACATCTGGTGACTGAAACAAATCACTGCGCAGTAGTGGATGGTGATAAAGCTTATGGAAAAGTGTTAACCGAGCGTGTTTACGACGACATGATAAGTCTTCCAGTTCAGCACGTCGTTTTAATGCTGTGACGCTAGTGAAAGGTGAGTATAGTCTGAAAAAATAAAACGCACAGCACGTTTCTGCAAGGATTCGATGTTGGTGATAACGTAGGCTTGATCAGGGTCCCAAATAGCCGCGGCATATTCAATTTTAGGGCGTATTAGAGTGATATAAGCAAGTTTTTTAACATGGATAGGAGCGTGTTTGAGAGTACGTTTAAGAAGACCAAGTGAACGGTTAGCAGCAACTAAGGTGAGGTCGATATGGTCATGCCATGTTAGATCAAACTGAAGGTGCACGCCAAGGTATTTGTAAGTGTTTCTTAGTTCAACAGCATTGTCATTGAGCATGTAAGTGGTTGAAATGCGAGCTGTAACACGTCGAGTGAAAGATATCTGTTTAGTTATCGCGTCAAAACTTCGTATAACTTGATAGTGTATACAACAAAACATGCACGAGCTGCAAGCGTTTGCTAATGCACTCTTTGCCGTGCGGCCGAACAGCAATCACAAATAATAAAAGTTCCAAACTAACTGATCAAGTTCCAATACAGGAGTGCAACACGAGCCACGAAGGCAATCCTTCGCCGAAGGTTCTACTTGTCGCGCTCAACGCCGCTGCCATTCCCTCTCATCTTCATCCGACCGCAAGAAACCTGTGAAAACAGGTGCCATTTTCCTTTTAGTGCCTCGTGACGCAACCAACCCCACCACAGCTTGCAGGGATATCAGGAATTATGCTCGAAAACACAGCAAGCGACGCTCATCCAATGCAGACGGCTCGGGCTTTTGCCTACACCTTGTTACGACCGTGCATCCGCATTTGCGCGCTCTATTGTTCGCCTGTGGGCATGGAAAAGTTTTGTGAATATGTGGTGATGGTCCAATGGCTCTAAGTGAGCCTGTTTCCAGGAATCCTGTTTTGTAAGCATGTTTTGCTTTGTGGACAACCTGCAAATGCCAAATTGACCCTGTCAAGAGAACGTCTGGGAAAACACAAAGAAACGTCCCCCTGCGGGAAATAGCAGGAAGTGCTTTCTTTCTTTTGTTCACCCTTCCAGTCGAGAAGTGCTATCCTCCAGTGATGAATGCCTCCTATCCAAAGGAGACGACAGAGTGACATGTCCGCTGACGTGCAGGACAAGAAAGGAGCATGACTCATACGGCCATTAAGTGATTTCCCGGGAATGCAGGAAAGATTTGCAATTGTCGAAAAGGGACAATGTTGGGAGCCCTATGCGGCGCCACGTGCACTCGGGTTTCTGAGAAGTAAAACCCCTTGTCAGAACCAGCTTGTGGTTTCTTTGCTGAAGAATAGAAATGTACCTCCTCTCCTCGCCGTTCCCAAGCTTTTCCCGCCAACAAGTGATCACGCCCAACGAATGAATGCCGGACCAGTCAGTGCTTCAGACCATCAGTGCAGTGAAGTGTTCGATTGGATGCCGATACCTGAGGGGCGTGCCCTGGATTTGGTTGGTCAGCATCTTCAGAGAGGGGCTGGACATAGGGGGTTTTTAAGGACGCTGCAGAGCACGAAATGTCGCTCTGGGCCCTGGGTAAACGGCTCATCCAGTCGCTTCTCGCTAAGAACTCTTAACGCTTGTCATTTTGCTGATGTACCCTTCTTTTTCATGTAAATATTCTTGTAAATACGTTTTCTCAAAGTGCCAGTAAACCTGCTTGTACATATTTCACCAACTTAGAAGATTCAGTCCTTCTTCAACCCCGAGTCTCTGCACGCTACCAAGTGAAGGCCGGGTCGACGTAGCCCCAGCGTCACGACAACTGGTGGCAGCGGTGGGATCTGAATCTACAAGCACAACGACTGGTGACCAGCGTTGGGATCTGAATCTACAAGCCACAACATCTGGTGATTGGAGGTGGATCTGAAGCTACAAGCCACAACATCTGGTGATCGGAGGTGGCATCTCAAGCAACAAGCAGGCGCAACAATCGGCCAAGAGGGCAGCTCGGAACATCGATCGCATGTGTGGGTGAGTGCTTGGCTTTTCTTCTGATGTGGACCAGGTTCTAGAACAGGGTTAGATTTTAGAACTGGTAAAGAGAGTGTGGAAACGCCTTTAGGTTGGTAGTTTGCACAGTTGTTTTGGAAGTAGCCGACACTCGGAGCGATCATGGACCTACAAAAGCTGCAGAAACCGGACCTGTTGTTATTGTGTGAGGAATTGGGAATTGATACAAGTGGTTTGGCACGAAAACCTTTGATTATAAAGGCAATCACAGATTTGGGAGCCGATGATGAGGAGCTCAGTGAAGCATGGAACCTCATCGCCCAAAAAAAGGAGGAACAGCTCAGACAGCAGAAAGAGCGGGAAAAAGAGGAAAAGAGGCGTGAGCGTGAACTTGAGAGGGAAAAAGAGGAAAGGGAGCGCGAACGTCAGAGGGAAAAAGAGGAAAGGGAGCGCGAACGTCAGAGAGAAAAGAAGAAAAGGGAGCACGAACGTGAGAAGCTTGAGAGAGAAGCAAAAAAGCGGGAGCTAGAAATTGAGCTCCGGAAATTAGAAGTAGAGTTGAGCAAGAGGTCGGGCAATTGTCCCCAGCTAGCGGTACCTCTTCTCAACAAGGAGGCAGATTTCAAGATGTCAAAGTACATGCAGCCATATGTGATATCAGGGGATATCGGTCTGTATCTGGGTAACTTTGAGCGAACTTGCGAAGAACTGTCCTTCCAGCGAGACACGTGGTCTCAGAGATTATTGACGGTTCTGCCCTGCGAGGCAGCGGAGGTTGTCGCGCGGCTAAACAAGGAGGACGCGGACAACTACGAGAAGGTCAAAGCTTGCCTTCTGATTTTCGGAGACAGAGATGTGCAGGCCTTAACACGTTCAAAGGCGCGAGAACTAGCTACACTGCTCATTTCAGAAAAATCAACAGCGGAGGAAACGGCAGTTAAAACAGTGGTAAATGCGGAAAATAGCGGGCCAGAAAACTTTGAGAGCGAGGCATCTCAGATAAGTCAACATGAAAGTGAGCTTGATAAGACACGGAATGAGGACGTTCTTGAAAGTAACCTCTTGCCGCCAGTGTCTAGTAATCTCACGAGACTTTTAAGTGGAACCCGAGAGGACTTAGCTATGGAGCAAGCCAATGATCCCAAGAATAAGCTCGAAGTACAGTGGGAAGGACCTGCTAAAGTCGTTGCAGAGCTTTCTGACACTAACTACGCAGTGAAAATCCCCGATAGGCGTAAAGCAGTGCGCATTTATCATTGCAATCTTATGAAGCCTTATGAGCAGAGGGAAGCCGTGGTAAATCTAACGTTAAACCTTCCCGAGGAGATGGGGGACAACTTGATTTGCCTCAGCGGAAAAGGAAGCAACGCTCAGGAGCTTCTCAAAAAGACGGAGCAGAGAGGAGAACTAAAGAAATCCCAGCTGTCCGATCTGGGCGAGATAATAACAGAGTTTGAGGCCTGCTTCGTGGACAGGCCAGGCAGAACTGATTTGACTGAGCACGATATTGAGCTGACTTCAGACGTGCCAGTGCGATCAAGGTGCTACCGATTCTCTCCAAGGCAAAGAGAAATTCTGGATAGGGAAGTAACTCGCATGCTGGAATTGGGAGTAATAAAACCCTCGGAAAGCGATTATGCTTCGCCTATGATCTTAGTAGAAGCTCCAGGTAAAGACCCTAGGCCTGTGGTAGACTACCGAAAGCTAAATTCTCTCACCAGGGATCAAGTGTATCCTATTCCGAATATTGAGGAGAGAGTAGAACAGGTCAGTAGAGCGGCATATGTGACTACGCTGGACCTTACTCGAGGATACTGGCAAGTACCGCTCACTGAACGCGCCAGCCGATACGCGGCTTTCGTCACTCCGACGGGCAGCTACCAGCCAACAATGATGAGTTTCGGGCTCAAAAATGCTCCATTTTGTTTTTCCCGACTCATGGATAGGGTTTTAAATGGGTGTGAAACATTCGCGGTGCCTTATTTAGATGACATTGCGGTTTTTTCCGACTCATGGGCGGACCATATGGTACATCTAAGAGCTGTACTGAGCCTTTTGCGTCAAGCTGGACTAACCGTAAAGGCCGAGAAATGTTGCCTGGCCAGGGCGACCGTGGACTACTTGGGTCACAATGTAGGTCAAGGTTTCAGGAAACCCAGCGAGATTAAGATTTCTGCGGTAGCAGACTATCCGCGGCCGAGCACGAAGACGGAAATTCGAGCATTCCTAGGTCTGACTGGGTACTACAATCACTACATCCCTAACTATTCAGCTTTGGCTAGCCCTCTGACCGACGCTCTCCGCAAGACAGAACCGACAAATGTAGTCTGGGACGAACAAAAGGAAGCCTCCTTCGTAAACCTGAAGGCTGTGCTGATTAGCCGTCCGGTATTGCGAGCTCCAGACTATGACCGAGAATTCACGGTCCAGTGTGATGCCAGTGATCGAGGGCTAGGTGCTGTTCTCTGCCAGAGAGATGACGACGGTAATGAGCACCCCGTGCTCTACTTGAGCAGAAAACTGAGTTCTAGAGAGAGGGCTTATTGCGCGTCAGAGAAAGAGTGCGCTTGCATTGTATGGGCCATTCAAAAATTGCAGTGCTATCTTGGAGGGGCCAAATTCACCGTAGAGACGGACCATTGTCCCCTAGCTTGGCTGCAAACTGCGACATCGAAGAACAGTCGCCTTCTTAGGTGGAGCTTGATTTTACAGCAGTACAATTTTGAAATAAGATACAAAAAGGGGAAGTTAAATGGGAATGCGGACGCGCTTAGCCGCTCTTTCTAAGCGGTCCGAGATGTTCCTCACCATGTATCCAAATTGATAATCAGGTTTTTTTTTTTTTTTTTTCCGTGCGCTTGTATATGTGTGACTATGTAAAGCAGCACGTTTGGTTTTCTAGGAATACGTGGGTCCTGAACGTCTTGAGAGTGGGCTTTTCTCGAACAACAATGGCAGTTTTCTTTTGACCTGGTCTCTTCAGACGGGAGCCGAGTGCTTGTTTAGACATGTGGTTGAGTTTCAGACAGCTCGAGCAATTTGGCCTACAACAATCAAGACAACGCGACAAGCAACAGCGAGCTTCAAGCGTTCACGTGCAGGCCATTAAGTCGTCTCTTCATGCAGCAGCTGGGACTGCTGCCCTCCGAGTCTCTTCTGGCGGGGGAGGAGGCTGTTACGACCGTGCATCCGCATTTGCGCGCTCTATTGTTCGCCTGTGGGCATGGAAAAGTTTTGTGAATATGTGGTGATGGTCCAATGGCTCTAAGTGAGCCTGTTTCCAGGAATCCTGTTTTGTAAGCATGTTTTGCTTTGTGGACAACCTGCAAATGCCAAATTGACCCTGTCAAGAGAACGTCTGGGAAAACACAAAGAAACGTCCCCCTGCGGGAAATAGCAGGAAGTGCTTTCTTTCTTTTGTTCACCCTTCCAGTCGAGAAGTGCTATCCTCCAGTGATGAATGCCTCCTATCCAAAGGAGACGACAGAGTGACATGTCCGCTGACGTGCAGGACAAGAAAGGAGCATGACTCATACGGCCATTAAGTGATTTCCCGGGAATGCAGGAAAGATTTGCAATTGTCGAAAAGGGACAATGTTGGGAGCCCTATGCGGCGCCACGTGCACTCGGGTTTCTGAGAAGTAAAACCCCTTGTCAGAACCAGCTTGTGGTTTCTTTGCTGAAGAATAGAAATGTACCTCCTCTCCTCGCCGTTCCCAAGCTTTTCCCGCCAACAAGTGATCACGCCCAACGAATGAATGCCGGACCAGTCAGTGCTTCAGACCATCAGTGCAGTGAAGTGTTCGATTGGATGCCGATACCTGAGGGGCGTGCCCTGGATTTGGTTGGTCAGCATCTTCAGAGAGGGGCTGGACATAGGGGGTTTTTAAGGACGCTGCAGAGCACGAAATGTCGCTCTGGGCCCTGGGTAAACGGCTCATCCAGTCGCTTCTCGCTAAGAACTCTTAACGCTTGTCATTTTGCTGATGTACCCTTCTTTTTCATGTAAATATTCTTGTAAATACGTTTTCTCAAAGTGCCAGTAAACCTGCTTGTACATATTTCACCAACTTAGAAGATTCAGTCCTTCTTCAACCCCGAGTCTCTGCACGCTACCAAGTGAAGGCCGGGTCGACGTAGCCCCAGCGTCACGACAACCTCGAAAGTCACTGCTGTCGTCAGCGCCGCCGCATCTCTACTGACGTCACGGGCTGACGCTTGTCTATAAAGTCACCATGGACTTTGATAGCATTTTCTAGTTCTTTAATTCCGGTGAAAAGCTACTTAGAAACAGGCGCTCCGCGCAAACTTTTGAATTTGCCTGCTGATTTTCAAAATGGCCCATAACTTTTGACCTGACACTTTGTTTCACTTGGCTGGGGCATTTCCATGTCCCTTAAAAGCTTGGTTACACTTGCCTGGGATGTTGAAGGGTTTTACTGGGACGCCCTTTGTGTTCACCCCCCCCCCCCACACCCAACACACACACATACAAACACGCATTACACTTACCATAGCTAAGCTGCGGTCGCTCTTGACCGCTTCGTTTGGACCTTTTTTCAACGCCATTCTACTCCGCCTCAGCGAAGGCGGATCTCGAGGAAGGTGCTATGTGACAAGCCGAAACAAGCAGCGGGTCTCGTCTCTAGGTCTGACTTGTTAGTCGCGGGGCGCTTCCTTGCGTAAACGAAATTTTCTGTGCTTAACCGAGCTATGAAGCAAGCAAAACGGGCCGAATAAATCTTCGCTCGACGGCGCCGCTCGTCGCTTGCTAATAAATTCACGCGTTAACATATCGATGAAGTTAAAGAAAGAAGGAAGCAGCAGCACCGACCGCAGTAAAATAAAAGGCGTTTTCAAACAAAAATGACATTGTCATAACGTAGTTAAACCAAGTAGAACGTATCTACAGCCTTTATCAAAAGTTTACAGCCCAGAGGGTTTGCTTTTAAGCCGTATATTATGACTTCTGTAATAATCGTGGAGGTCCTAGCCATTCGAAAGGACGTAGGACGAAAACTCTTCTTGCCTTCAGCAAGTATGGAAACCTGGGAATGCATTACGAGCCACGTAGTGTCGCTCAGAAGTAGACCCCCTGGGCTGTATACTTTTAATAAAGGCTACATACGGGCAAAAGCTTTTGCGCACAGATGCACAGCGCGAGAGTGTGTTGCAGTCTGCACGCATAGAAATCGGCTGCGGCGATAGCAATACGACAGTACGTACTCTCGTCCCACGAGAAATCCCTGGGTTCGAATAGGCTCCGCTGCGACGTTTCTTCTTCTTTTTTTTTTCTTTTTGATTTTTTTTTGTCTGAGCTCGGCAGTCGAAAGTCACAACATTCTTGGTTGAATTTCACGGTGTAAAGTAGCGCTTTCTCACATTAAACTTTGGCGGGGTTTAACAAAACCGATCATCTAGCCTACTTGCAATGGGCGTTCACAATAATGGAAAACGTTGATAAGTACAGCCGGTGCTCGAGCGCTGGAAAGTAGAACTGCAGCTACACTGTGCGGATGGGTGCCGTGCAATCACGATGTCCATGAAAGCACTGCGCGAGAAAATCGTGCAGAGTTCAGTGAACTTTAGGTGCTGCAACCTGCACTACACCCTACGGCCTCCGGTTTGGCAGCGTGACGGCACCGAGAGAGTGCCATCCGCGCAGCAGCTATCCTAAGGGCACCAAGGGTAATCAGTGCCAGCCTCCTGATTTGAGGACGCCGCCCATCTTGGGCAAATATTCTAGCGTGCTTATTTTGTCTCTGGGCAGGTCCGGTTCGAAATGATATTCAAGAGGCGCCGGAAAGCGTCCTGCCTTAGTGTTAGCGTTAGCGAGCACGCAGCGTGCAGAGATTACAACTGAGGTATACACGTTTAAGATTAGCGAGATTTAAAATAGGGGAACCCTGTCGCTTGGGGGAATAAGAAGCGCTGCTCCAATTGCACTATTCTGCTCCAAACTGTTTTCCCTGCTCCATCCTGCTCCATCCTGGTCCAAACCTGCTTTAAACCGGTTGCCGCGATGTGTTACTATCAAATTTAGCCAAACACAGGATAGATAGCAGTGTCAGTGAGCCGGTGGCAGAGGTATGGCACTTCTTGCACTGTGCTCAATACAAACAAAATTTTCGCAATATAGAGAAGTGTGAGGCATAAGTTGCAACATTTTTTCCAGTAAATTTAATTTCAGCCACAAGTGATTGGAAGCAATTGTGAAAAAAAAAATGCGCTGTGCGTGTGACATAGCACATCCTCCTAAGTTTTCGAATCACCGGTGAAGAGAGAAGCGAGAGCCGCAAGTGATACAAGTAGAGTTAACTACCCGATTAGCGTGGTAGCAATGGTTATAAAACTTGTTTGGCAGTAAAAAGTACACAACTTCAAAACAATCAGGCACTTCACCATCGAGCCTCTTTGTGAATGACAAGAGTGTCAGGGCTATGTCAGACAAACCCATATTTGAAGCGTGAGGTGCCGAAGGTTCCAATCACTATAATAGTTCTCAAGGGCGTTTGAAGGCCAGACAGGGCTTATCGCCAACTTGTTAAAATTGAATCTTCAGCACTGCTTAAGCAAAAAGAAAAAAAGAGCAACTACTGGCAGGGGGCAATTAAATAAACAAGCTCAAGAAAAAAGAAGACTGGAGTTATGAAAATGCTACCCTTTAGTGCCATTTACCCTGCCTGAAGGCACTACTGGCCAGTGCTCGGGAATTTATTAGCACAGGCGTAAGGTCAAAGAACATGCACTAGATTGCGGAAGTATGCCCATTGATGTGAACAGCTTAACTAATGGCGCTGCTTGAGCGCATCTGAATGGTAGATGCATAAAAAAGGAATGAAAGGAGGGATTTCTTACGTTGGGAATAGAAAACTGAAATCATCAAGGGTGTTTCGCCCTATAAACTTGCTCTGAAACATAATTCGAATGCTCCAAAATGCCATTTTAACTGCTCCCTGAGTTGCTCCAAAATGCTCGAGCCTGCTTCCACTCCTGAATAAGGTAATGGCGAAGCGACAATGCGTACTCGCAGATGGCTGCGATATATGGCGAGGGAAACGGCAGTCAATCTAAGCATGCGCACTCGCGCCCCGCTGTTCCCCTGTTCCAGTAACCGATAGGGTACCGCCTATTTTAAAGCTCCCTATAGGGTCCCGCCTATTCTAAAACTCCCTATAGGGTCCCGCCTATTCTAAAGCTCCCTATTGTTTCCAACGTCCAGTGCTGCCAGCGCAGGGCCTGTATACAATGCGTGAGTCTACTTCTGGGCTGTGCCCGCCTCGTGAACTGCCGGCCCCGTCGCCGCCTTTCTCACCGTCGTCAGCGCCACGTGACCCACAGTGTTGTGCACATCTTAAGCGCCGTGTATGTAAAAAAAAAAAAATGAAGAAGAATGTATGGGCAGAAATAGTTTAGCCAAGTGGTCCCAGGCAATTGAACAAAAATTCAGATCACCGTTCGAAATAGATTTGAAGCGCGCCTTTCTCGTTTATACACTCGGGTATGAGGGTTCAACTACCTGCTATATTATGTTCTGGGCAATTCTCTGAGCGCTGTCAGTACGGCAGCGTCATTGCGCGTCTATTTTTATCATCGCATACCCTTTCTAACCGACCGGTGTTTGCCAGTGATATACTCTTCCCAGTATGATGCAACTGCTCATGTGACGTCTCGTCTGCCAGCGGCGTTGAGCAAGAGGTGAGGCTGATAATGGTTTCCCTTTCACCTTAGGCTATGACACTAAAGCAACTGTCGTAGAAAGCAGCTTCGATTCATTGCGGGAAGTTTCGAGACGATTGTCACCGTTTTTTAGGGCGCGAATTACTCGGGTTGCGTTAAAGCTTTAAAGGCCATGGAACACCTCGGAATAAGCGCGTGCTAAGATAATTTCTCGAATTTGACTTCCTTTAAGTTTTCATTATAAATCAATAACATAGCTGCAATGGATAAAGAAAATGTAAATTTCGTCTAATTGCAAAATAAATATCGTCTGGTAGCAAGGTTGGCGGTGATAATTATCCTTGTTCTTTCAGGGCTATCCTCCCGGTCACATGAATAAACTTGCGTCCGGAAACCCCTTTCCCGTAATCATCGTTTGCCCCTAAAAAAATACATGAGGTATAGTTTCCAACTATTTACACTATGTATCGCAAACGACTCGTTCGGGGGCTCTATATGCATGTGTCGACCTCTCGGTGTGTGATAACTGATAACCATGCAGTTCTCTTCGCCCGTTGTCGACCGCAAATATACCTCCCAGGAGGGCTCAACGAATGCGATAACTAGAGGCTGTCCCCTTTTGGCTAGAGATAGCAGTGGCCGCCTTGAGCACTGAACTTCCAATATTGCGTCCTCTGTCACCTCACGCGTTGAGAACGGGGACGGTCTCAGGGTGCTGCCTACCACTGTGACGGCCGGTGGCGCTGACCTCCGCTTCCTGGAAACTGTTTGCTTCTTCGGTATCCTGTTCCATAAGGTCAGTGATGTGTGGTATCCCGCCAACGTATGTTACGAGTTATTACCACTTACGTACTCCGCTGTGACTGCTTTTGCGGGTACCTCCTTCAAACAGCACGACTGCGACTGGGTGATCATTGTAATAAGTCTTATGATTCCCAGGAATTGTGCTGTTAGAGGAACACGATTGCGACTGCCTTCTATTGTCGAAGGTGCAACCGGCAAAACGTCCGGCTGCGGAACAGCGGCCCTTCGGCGCTTGACAGGTGTTCATCTCCGATAGGGAAGGAAGTAACAGTAAAAATTGTAGTTTTTTGGCAACCTGTCGATGACCGAAATACTTGTGCATTGGATAGCTGGCTGGAGCACCAGTTAGAGATATCCTCCACCAGTGCACTCCCTTGTTGCACCTGTCCTCCGGTCTTTCAGGATGATGCACACTACACGCTTGTGTTACTAGGTGCCTGCCTACCGCAGCTCAAGAATACGGTAGGAAATGGTCTAGGCCGCCCTTACCTTTCGAGTGCTACAACTTGTGAAACGCCCCGCCAAACTGCGACGGAGGCGTTGTGTAAGGAAACGACAGAAATGCATCTTTATTAAGTTCCACCTCTTCGCAGAAAGCTATCTAAATCTAAGCCCTACCGGTGTATTTGCGACGACGCCGCTACGTAACGACCCTCACATTTCCTCCCTGACCCTCTCAACTTGCTAAAGAACCAACCTGGGCGTACGCAATCCACTGGGTAGTTAGCTTTTATTCAGCGCACGGAAGATCACAGTATGATCTAGAGAAATGGTGCTACACATCTATACGGGCTAAAGTTAGGCAAAGTTGGGCGTAGATCGATCGTTCAGGGAACTCGGAGTGCCGTAACTCTATACTGGTGACGAGCGGAACGTGTGCCTTTGAAATCATTTTATTAGCCATGTCAAAAGCGGAAGTCTTTAGTCCCTTATCGTTTGTATCAAGCGGAGGCGTTGTCAGCGAAAAGGATAGTAGCAAAATAAGGCATGTTCGTGAAGGAGCATCCACACGCAAAGCTGCTATGTCCTAAATTTTTTACGTATATGCTGGCTGCTCAAGCCATTTACCTTGTTTGCAGTTCAGAGTGACATGTTCTCGCGAATAACTTTCCTGCGTCGATTAGCAAAAGCAGAATGGAGAATGGAAGAAGCGTTCGTGTTTGTGGTCTTTCTTCTGTGGTAGTCCTTTTGAGCTACCTTTTTGTTCTAAGAATGTAATGAACACCTTATTGAACAAGAAAAGGAATTCTCAGAAGTTATTGATCGTCTTCGATGCTAACCTGGTCGACTGCCAATCCATGCCCCCTCCTCGATTCTAAGCACCCCCCCCCCCCTTTCCCTAAATTCGCAAAAAAAGAACGTTTTGGAAAAAAGTATGTATAAAAATCTAACCGCCCTCTTTTTTTGTGAAGAAGAGAGCGTAGATAAGGCTGCCAAGGTGGAAAAAGTGGGTGCGGTAATATTTTATTGACCCTGAAAAGGCAGGCAAAACGCCTGGCACATAAGAATAAACGAATAACCTTGAGGTAGCTACACCTCCGAAATACAAATTAGCGTGCATCACGGCGTCACGCTATAGCTGAAAGCAACGCGGAAGCACATCATTTATTCTTTATCTTCCTGGTACAGCCGGAGACCTGCAAATCGCACGATAAGTCAGCGCATTGTTGCGTTTTTTCCTCCTCAGCCTGGGGGCTGCTTGCGCACAAAATGAAAAGGTAAAAGCGGTGCAGCGAACGGTTGCGTACTTTGTGCATTGCGGTGGCAGGCTATTCAAGCGGGGAGTAATCCGTCTTACGCAATTAAGGAAACCCGCCCCACTGCTTGCGCACGCAAATGTTACGTCACAGCTTCATACGGTAGTTTTTAGTCGCGCTGAGATTGCGCCGTATTGCAATATAGCCACTCTGTAATGATCGCTGAAAGTCAGAGGCGACATCTGGGCGTGTGCACTATCCGAGCCCCGGTTAGGAGGGGCTGGCGCTTTGCCAGATACGATTGCTATGCAATGAAATATTTTGTAACTATGATAACCTGACGAAACAAAGTAGTTACAAGAGCTTGTACATGATACAATTAAGGAAAGTGCTAAGCTTCGGTAAACATACTGGCCTAACTTTCACTTTTTAGAACGACATAGCGGGCTGGCTGATAAGGATTCATTGTAGACCGGCACCAGCAAAAGGCGGTGCAGGAGGGTTAATTCCTTGAAGGCGCGGAGTACAGTGAGAAAAGCTTCTCACGAATGAGCACGCCAGCCAACGCACACAGGTCGAAGTCGGCGGAGATAAGAGAGGCAGTCGGCTCAAGTTGCAAATGGATCGATTACTGGTGATAGAGACATTGACAAGCCATGATGACAGTGGTAGGGTTCTGGGTGGCAAGGGCGTTGAGTGCTAGGGAGGCAATACAGTAGCAATACCTTTAGGGACATGGCGAACATAGTCGGCCGCCATCAAAGCGGCATCGACACGCCGACAGAGAGTGAGTACATCCTCCGTACGATTCGTTCTGGCGCTTAACGCGGTCCGCAAACTTGGTGGCTTCTGTTAGAACAACCGGGACGCCGAAAACCTGGCGAAACTGCTCCTTGAAATGGGGGTCCAGTCTGGAACATTCACCTCGTGCTTAAGGAACCAAAATATCCGTCAGGGAATGTACACATATGTAGTAGTCCAAGACATCCCATCGGTTGAAGGAACCCTTCGATCACAGTTATCGAGCCAGTCAACTTCCTCGCCGCGGAGGCCAGCAAACATGTTGAGGTCGCTTTGGTGGCTGCTAACAGTCCAAGTGGCCAGAGCAGCTGGAGCCGAGTGGGAGGAGGAACCCAGAGGGACATGACGGTAGAAGAAGGCAAGCGGCGATCGGAACGCATATAGGGTGACGGAGATGGGGAAGAGGCCAACTGGGACCAAGGCGCACCTCCACCATGTATAAGGCAGGACCGCACCGATCAGGTTTATTCCAACTCGAAGGCCGGGTCGCGCGTGGAACCGCCCAGCACCATTGGTGATTTAAATGGAGCCGCGAAGACAGATAGGCTGAAGCCGCGTATAGCTCTCACATGTGTGTGTGTGTGTGTGTGTGTGTGTGTGTGTGTGTGTGTGTGTGTGTGTGTGTGTGTGTGTGTGTGTGTGTGTGTGTGTGTGTGTGTGTGTGTGTGTGTGCGTGTGCGTGTGTGCGTGTGCGTGTGCGTGTGCGCGTGTGTGTGTGTGTGTGTGTGTGTGTGTGTGTGTGTGTGTGTGTGTGTGTGTGTGTGTTTGTGTGTGTGTGTGTTTGTGTGTGTGTGTGTGTGTGTGTGTGTGTGTGTGTGTGTGTGTGTGTGTGTGTGTGTGTGTGTGTGTGTGTGTGTGTGTGTGTGTGTGTGTGTGTGTGTGTGTGTGTGTGTGTGTGTGTGTGTGTGTGTGTGTGTGTGTGTGTGTGTGTGTGTGTGTGTGTGTGTGTGTGTGTGTGTGTGTGTGTGTGTGTGTGTGTGTGTGTGTGTCGCGTGCCTATAGTCGAATAGTCGAAAAGAATGTCTGAGAGAATCCAGTGCCACATAGTATAAGTAGCTTCCGCTGAGTGACGGGTTAATGTTTTGTCTTATACTCCCAAACACAGGAGCTGACAGTCCCCTTGGCCTCGCAATGACTCGCAACCGCTTTGGTCTGGTAGATCCTCGTGTATCTGTGACTTGGCTGTCGACGCCAATGCACAAGCTCTGTGTTTAACAAAAACGGTTCTGTGCTGTTTGAAAATCGCTACTCAGTTCCTAAATGTGTGGTCGTACGCAAGGAGAACGGGCGCAGACAAGACGTAGACTTCTTTACGTGCTCTCGCACTCGTATTTCAAAGTGCTCCTCTTCGCCCGAGCGCGGATAGCATGAATTCTCTCATTCTCTTTACTTCACCCTGTCTATCGATATTTGCCTTGCTGTCAGCGCAGGGAAGAAAACAAAAGAAGCGAAAGTTGCAGAGGGCTTTTATCTTTCCTACAAAAAAAAAAAACAACAAGAAAACAAGCAAAGAGTAGCTGCTTCTTATCCAAGTGAGTGCAAAACACGTAGACGGGAAAATGATAGACGATCCTATACAGCGTGTTGCAGCAACGCGTAATCACCGAAAACTAATAAGAAAATCTAATGGATCTTAAACAGGAGTCGGTAAACACGCGGGTCTTGTCATTTCAAAGCATAAAACGTACGCTTAAGTATTCAACCACAATAATTGATACATCCACTCTAGAATTCCATGTAAGTGCGTTAGAGGGCCCCTCTAGATTTCCAGTGGGTCTAAAAAGCTGTCAAGAACTTTCAGACGTGCCTTCGAGCGGGACACTCCTTCTCTGTCCTGTTATTAGTGGGAGTTGAATAGACATACAGGGGGTCAACTTGGGCAGGCCTTGGTATACAGTTAATGAAGAACAGCTTGTTCATTGATTAATTAAAAGTAATCCCAGATCTGCTGATGGTGTTGTATCATTGTTTAACAATTCGACAGAAATAATTGAGCCTGCTTACGCCTGAAAAGGCGAAAGCACTGGTGGCCGTTGGCAGGCGGTTTGATGATGGCACTCTGAGTGACGCCAGGTTTACCTTGTAATGAGGCTTTTAAGTTCTAACGTTTTAGCGTTAGGTTGATTCAGTTGACTGCGGCAGCTAGGCGGCTATTGGCTCGCGATTATATGCGGCCGCTTTTTGTGCGCTAGCTCGAGGGCGTCCACTTCATCGAAGCTGTTTGCTTGCCCGGTCCTCCTCGCCATCATGCATCTGGCATCATGGCCACCCTTTATGCCTGCAATCCATGGCACCTGCCAAACACCACCTGCCAGGGCCGCGGTCGTGATTTCATGCTATGGACGCGGCCGCCGCCAGCTTTCGTGCTAACTGAACATGTAATGGTCTCGCATTAATAATTTAATAAAGGTTGGAATAGCACTACGTGACTGGAGGCCTAAACGAGTGAAGAAAAATGAGACAATAAAAAAATAATACCAGAGAAGTGAACAGTAGATTTAAGAGTCTCGGAAAGGAACAGCAGATTATGTTAGGTTGTTAGGTACAGCAAGTGCCAAGGGAACGCAACCGTCTAGGCTCAGCTGAGATTACGAAGAAGGGATTATCAGTTGATCGTAAGTGAGTCGGAGAGAATTGACAAAGTGCACTCATATATCATCGATAGCAGATGTGATTGGGAAGACTGAAGGGATGTGGTTGTCGCAGCTGGAACAGATAAATATAATTGGGGGAGGGGGAAAACGGGAAGGGACATTGCTGGTTTGTTGATGATGACGATGGGGCTGGAGGGGTGGTGGGGTGGCTGAGATTTTATTGCGAAAGCTGTCGGAGTGTAATGAAGGTGGACAATGTACATATCGTGTCTGAAACCTCTGTCACTTACCACATCACTTGCACGGAAGACGTACCTGGCACGGTTGACAGGTAGCAAAATAGTGTGGGAGATTTCTCATCTCCCCTTGTGGGAGACGAAACACTCGGATATAACGAGGAAATATTTTATTTTCTTCTTAATAATGCATTAGCGGAGTCGCAAATTCGTATGTCTTCACCTTTTCTCCGAATCGATAAAATGTCTCGCTCTAATTTTTATGGCATGAGCCATTATACGGAGCGCACCCTAAACCATTGCGTTTGTGAAGTCCGTCCAAGGTCAAACACCAAACCAACCAGGGAAAAATATTTTTTTTCCTGCAATGGACCAATTTGGCGATCCCCATAACGAAGACAACTAAACCGTGTAAATGCAAAAGGACTGTTATGGTTCCGTGAACTACTTTTTACAGCAGATGAAAGTGAAACGCATACGATGTCCAAAGCCGCGTAGCATATGTCGAGTGCACTAGCGAAGTATCACCGCACGACTGGGTTATGGTTATGGTTCGGTTTAGTTGATATGGTTTGACGTCCCAAAGCTACTCAGGCTATGAGGGACGCCGCAGTGGAGGGCTCCGGAAATTTCGACCACCTGGGGTTCCTTAACGTGCATTGGCATCGTACAGTGCTCGGGCGCCTTGCTTTTTGCCTCCACCGAAAATCGGCAGCAGCGACCGTGGTCGAAGCAGTGCCCTTGGGATCAGCAGTCGAGCACGATAACCATTCAGAGACAGCGGCGAAGCCGTTATGTGTCTAACTGCGAGATGCAAGAAGAGGCCTTGGAGTTTCCTAAATTCGCTGTGTGTGTAGACCTCTATGCTTCGCGTACTATAGCGCCCATTCACTTAATTCACTTACAATAACCACGACTCAGGGAGCTTAATTACGCAAAACATCTGCTTTCATTTCGCAGTAAAGTCTTAAAAGTCGCTTTAGACCGCAAGCGAGCCCTATCTAATCCGTTTTGTTTTTGTTCCTGAATATAACTGTATGCACTACGTGTTGATTCCGTCACAGTTATCCGTAAATGAAAACGGTAGAGAGATAGATACACCCTAAGATGCAGACTTTACGCATTATCGGAAATCAAGTATTAGCGAGGTGCGCCTGTTGTCGACGGGGGCTCAACTTCTGGCTCCTTTCAGAATGATCTTGGAATGGCTCGTGAGCTGGGCTGAGCATTGAAGCGGGTGCCGGTCACAAGCGATATACAGATGAATGTTAGCTTATCAGTATAGGCTTCTGAACACAGCAAAAAATAACGTGCCACAGCCATATACTTCTTTTTCCCCGACACGTACGTCCTCTTTTCATCGGTCATTGCTTTCCTCTGATAACCGACTCGACCCTTGTTCATGCTTTTATTACTGTATGCCTTTCTACCTTGCGGTTACTGCAAGCGGTGTCATTTTTGACCGGGCTTCGAGGTCCGGAAACAACTTTATCTACGGTCGTTATATTGAGGGTCACGTGATTGCTATGGACCGCGAAGAGGCAAGTCCGCAAACAGTAAGCAGTAAACAAACACATGCTCTGATCCTGAAAGCACTTGAAATGATGTTCAGCACTCTCATAGGGCTCCAACCTTCGTTTTGCCAAAGGGCGCAGGGTTGCAGACTCCTACAAACAATTGTAACTGGCAACGTTTGTTATCTCGGTACACACAACTGACACCGACAATGCTTGACCAACGCCAAGACGTTCTGAGAAATCGCACGGGCACTATTCTCGTTTGTTAAGTTCATTTGCTCTGCGCGCGATGCAGGATTTTCCAGTCTGTGTGTGGACAAACGGAGTCAATAAAGACACGTCAAGTTTATTTACTGTGATCACACTGCAACGTCCATATCTCACGTTCTGGCGCTAAGCTTTCTGATGAGATTTTACGCTGATAAAACGTTAGAGGCTGTCTGATCAGCCAGCCTTTCGCGCAATCTTCCTCGGAGGTCTGTCCAGACAGCCTCTTCACGCAGATTCAGCATCATGCAAGGACAATACAGCTTTGAGTGAGACTTATTCCGGGTTAATTGGCGCCGCTTTCTCCATCGTTAAGTCCTGACGCGCGTTCATCCACAGGTTCATAATAATAGACGCGCGTTCACAATAACAGACGCACAAATGGAAAGGTTAGGGATTAAATGAACAGAAAAGTGAATGTATGCGAACTAGGATCTACAGAAGCGGCCTAGATGGGAGTCATTAATGATGTCGCGTCATGTCCTTAAAAGCGGAGCATAAATTCAGGCAATATTTTTTAGTGATTTAAGGTTTCACACTCCTAGTTAATTTTTATCTTGTAGAGTGACGATCATTCAAAAGTAATGCCGCAGACCAAGCCTCTGTTTCCTTCCCTCTTTAATTTAGAGTCTTCATGTTTGCCATTGTATTTTGCCCGTTATCTGTCCTAGACAGAGGATAGAGAACGGAGTACAAGATGGCACAAGCGAAATTCGATATCTTGCAAACTATTGACTACACTGAAGTGCTGAAAGGACAAAAACGGTCCTTGAGTTTATTGGTCTTGTATACATTTATTGGTTGGTTTGGTTTGCGGGGTTTAACGTCCCAAAGCGACTCAGGCTATGAGAAACGCCGTAGTGGAGGACTCCGGAAATTTCGACCACCTGGGGTTCTTTAACGTGCACTTACATCGCACAGCACACGGACGCCTTGCTTTTCGCCTCCATCGAACAGCGGCCGAGGCCGGGATTCGATCCTGCATCCTTGGGAACAGTAGTCGAGCGCCCGTAACCACTGCGCCACCCCGGCGGGCGTGTGTATATATATATATAAATTGTTACAGACAAGGAAAATGCGGGCAGCGGCGTGTTGGGAAGGAGCGCTCGCACTAGGCCCGTCGCGATTCTTTAGATCATCTCACAGCCATCGGCCATCTCCCCTCTGTTCTCCTGTGTTCATCGGCTAGCTGCCCCGTAGCAACATAGTCTCCATTCCATTTCCCGGGTGCTTTTTTTGGCTCGCATATATTTTCTGTAACGGTCTAAGTAGGGCGAATGGGAAACCAAGGTGTGGCCAACATCGGGAAAGTTCAATCTGCTGTCACGTAGTCGAGGTATAGCCATTTTTTCATTATTTGTCGTCAGCGCGTTCAGTCTCTATTTCAAGGTGTACGCCATCACATGAAATCATTGTTAGTTACGTCGATTGATTAAGGTTATTTCTTCTTTTTCATCTCTGGCCTTAGAGGAAAGTAGAGGGAAGTAATTTTTTTTTTTTTTTTTTACGCGTAGTTGTCGCGTTGCCTCAACGTAGTCGAGTAGTTCGAAGAGCTCGTGTCAGATATGGTTCTACTCAGAGCCAATTTTATATTCATGCCATAGTCCAGTAATCAGTTCACGTGATGCGATGACCTCCGGTTGCTTCTGTGCTCACCGAGATAACAGTTCCGGCCACGAGCACCGAGCTCTTCATATTTCTTCCCCCGCCGTATGCATTGAGAACGGCGATTATCTCAGTGCAGACAGTGTAACCGTTACCGACCACTGCGACGACCCATCCACACTGCCTGGCCTCTTGTTACCGTGGATATTTCTTCAGAATCCTGTCCCTCAAGGTCAGACGTGCAGCCTTTCACACTTTAGTGCTATTTTTTTTTTTTCATGAGAATTCTTCTTCCTTGCTAACTATCCGATCCCTATCTTGTGTGGCCAGAACCAGTAAATAAGGCAGTTCCTCTTCTTCACGGCGATGGTGACGCGATCGTTATTTCTTACGACGGCAAGTGACTGAGAAGACCTCGATGAGGCCGCGCTACTGACAGCGCCTTTTACCTTTTATTGATCCTCTCATAACTTGACAAAGCAAAACAAAAATGTAAAAGAACAAAAGAGGGAGGCCGGACCAGCAAAGCTTTGCCGCGTTTAAGCCCATTTAATATAAATGAAAAGGAGCTGCCTGGAGCAGCGCGCAATGCCTGGGGTCGTTAATATATGCCAGCATTACTCAGCGTGCAGTTCACCTCAAGCTACTCGTCACATATAATTAGTTATATGGGCGTTGTTATAAAGGTGTCAATGTCCAATTTGGATTATGTAACAAGCTAGGCTGGCTGTGCGCATAAAGTTTGCAACAGAGTTCTGCGTCGTGATATAAACGCACCGTTAGCTGTTCGGAGCAAAACTGGCCAGTTGCATTGTATTCCATATAACGCATACGATTTACGGTTTCTGATATCAATTAACTGTCTGCTGCTCATTCCGGACAAATCGTGGAGAAAGAGTTCATGAATAATTACCCCCAATTCTTAAATTTGTGCCCCAAAAAGTTATATTTAGGGTGGCCGTACTCCTTGAACAGCTGCAGCTTCACAGACATTGATTCAGCAAAGAGGTTGTATGCATCTAGCTGCCTTATTTCGGTCACAGTAAGGCCGAACGAGAATACTATCATGCGCATCAACGACAGATTCTTCCATAGTTACAGCGCTACAGACGTGTCAAGAGAGAAGGACTCAACACAGTGCTGACTCACAACTGAAATCTTTGACAAACCAGTCGGCATAAATATCCTAATGACGTGCCAAGAGGCACGCTAAACGTTGCGGACGTTGTCAGGAAGATTTGATTTATTCCCTGTCAGTGTCCTGTGGGAAGAAGTACACCAGGAAAACTGGTCGTTGTCTTAATGAAATATTAAAAGCGCACGAAATTAATATGTATCATGCGTTCCCATCACAGGGCTCGTGACGAAACACTTTAGTGAATGCAAGATGAAGGTGACGATGTCGGTAATAATTTCGAGCAGTTGTGTTAGGATTACATTTTAATAGGCAGAACACGTGTAGAAATATACACATGGTTTTGTTAGGTAGTGGTGACAATGCCGTTGGCGACAAATGAGGAAGAATGCAGAAGAAATGATCATATCTTCTCAGCAGTGACTCAATCTTATGAGAAGCAAAATAGTAAGGTTACGTGCAAAGCAGGTGTCGGACATAAAACCGCCCTGAAAAATATGGAGTTCATCTTATCATGCGATTTTATGTCCGACACCTGTTTTGCAAGTAACCCTACTATTTTGCTTCTCATAAGATTGAGTCACTGCTCCTGCTCAGTATTACAGTGATTAGATATCTTCAGCCTCTAAAATTCTTTTCCAGGACATGATAGCGCCCTTGCGCAGTTTTATACGATTTCTTTGCAGCGACTGGTTGGTAGCTTGCATTTAACGTTATTGAAAATTATTCACTGGTAGTCCTAAATTTTGTAACGCGTGTAAAACGCAAGGAAATGTATTTCCATTCTAAAAAGAAAACATTACACTACTAGTTTACCATTAATCAACATCGCGTACATAAGAAATCCCTTATACTTTCCTCGGTTTCAGGAAATCTTTGAGTCATTGGTGCACTGCTACAATATCTGATTATCTGATATTGGCCACAAGAAGCATTCGCCTCGTTGTGAGCTCGGCCGACTCAATCCACTTGGCACTCTACACGTGAACTCTCAGCTTTCTTGTTCGGCGAGATTTTCTGTGTATTCTCGGCGTAATCTCATTTTTCCACAACACGTGTGCCTAGTTGCCTATCCAATGTTTATGTGAATTCAGTCTATGGCAACCCGCCGGCCAGTGTGTTGTCAGTTCTACATTTAACCAGCTTAATTGTCGAGTCATATGTACGATATAATGAACCAGGGTGTATCTCGATTTATTCTAAAGTACTGCAGATCGCAGCAAGAACCTTGCATCTGCGTGGGCTTGAGACTAAATTTTCCTGTCTAACACTCGTACAAGACGTGCGCACACAGTTGAAAATGCGGTAAAAAAACAAAAGCTGTCATTAGGCAAGTGATACACAACAAAATATCAGGCCCATGACCGCGGTACAACGCAAAAAGCGCGCGAAACTGCCCCAGTAAATATAAAGGATGAGTGGTTGCATGTCTTTCTTTTTTTCTTAAAATTCGCGCTTCTTTCCCGCATATTTGGTGAAATCCATGTTTCTCTGCAATATTGGGACACTCTAAACAGAAAATCGCTAATGCGTTGCAAAAGGCACGTATACTTTGCCAACAAACGCGCCGTAAACTTAGAAGCAGACCAACGCCGCGTGCTTTTCTGCGAGCGCCGCCCGCTGCCAATCCACACTATTGGAGCGACGGTGGCGCTACCTCTAGGTCGATCTCGCGGCGAGCCCACCTTGAATGTGAATATCAACAAGTGCCAGTTGTATCGTGGAGGTGGTCATTTCATATCCATGAATTGTATGTCTTTCCGATTCTGGTCGCCAGTGAGGTATGTATACCGACTTGTTTGAAACAAAAGATTTCTGTTGTGAGTCAGCGCTGTGTTTCGTCCTCCTCTCTTGTTCTTTCTCTCACGCTGTAACTGTATGGAAGATCGTCACCATATCGCCGAACTCTGGCTTTAACGACAGATTCAACGAAGTTAATTATTTTGCAGTTTCGATTGTAACAGTGTAAGTCGGCTTCAAATGCACATGACATGGAATCTATTGGTTCGACGCTATGCAGTGATTCCGCTAGGTTCAGCAGTGACACATCACTTTCAGTAGCCGTGACAATTTCAGGTAGGTAAGCAAACAGATCGCAATTTGCTCACATCTTCAAAAACGGCATTCACGCTGCCAGGTACTTCTAGCATTGCTGTCGGAACTTGCCCACTCGAAGGAGTCAGCATATTTAGCATCACGCCGTACAGTGTAGCATTCTCGCGTCTATTTCTGGCGTAGATATCCTTGGATACCCTTCTAAAGTGCAAACACTGCTAGACATTGGCGCGGCTTCAGGTGCCGACTGTAGAGCATTGTCTACATATATATGGCTATATTTATTACTTTTGAATAGGGGTGTGCGAATAGTACTTTTTCCAAACCGAATCGAATACGAATAGTGCACTCTTACTATCGAATCGAATACGAATAATGTAGCTAAAAAGCGAATCGAATACGAACCGAATAGTGAAAGCAGCGAATCGAATACTAATCGAATAGTGAAAGCAGCAAATCGAATACTCTGCAAGTTATGTTCATATCATTTGTATGTTGAATACAAAACATTAAAAAGTGTCTGAAATTCAATTTTATTCAAAATGCTGTTTGACATGTAGTTCACAACAATGTACAGCTGCGTCAACCTTGACTACAGGCGAGATAAAGTCTAAATATTTAAAAGCAAAAAGATTGCACAGAGTCATAAGCAAAAGAAAATAGCACTCAGTAAAGTCAAGTGAAGTTGGCAGGAGTTAATAAAATTACTAGATGCAACTTGGCTAGAAGCACAGCCTGGCACTACTAGAATGCACAACTAGAAATTTAGTACTGTCAACATGGCATCAGTCAAACAACAACACATCAACTAAGACAAGACTTTCTCAGACTAGTCATCAAAAAATTTAGAAATGCTTGACTAGATTAAGGCTCTAACACTGCGGGGAAATCACACAGAAAATGCAGATACATGTCTAGATTAATCTGCAGTTTTTATTTGAGCCTTTAATGACTAGAACTGAAACTTTTTGTAACAGTTATGAGAAACGACCATTCACAAAGATAAAAATTGATATCCCAAAAGGTGGAACATTAGAAGTAGTGCAGATGCAGTGAAACAAAGCGCATTTCGCAAAGATTTAAATGAGTACCTATATGGAACACTGGTCATGTTGCAATGGCAGCACTATACGTAAAAAAAGTGTTTTAACTATGGGAACAAAATAAAGGCAGTCTTGTGCATCGTAATGTAACTAGGGACATTCACCAACAAATGGTTCTGGACTGTAAAATTGCACAGCAGGTCTGTTGGGAAATGTTATGGAAGCTTCGACCGCACCGAGTTGCCGTGCAAGAAAACAAGGTGCTTCACACTGTCCGATGAAAGTGATTTCCGCCGACAAGTTACTGTGTTGGAGCAAGTTGAGAAGAGTCTCTCGCTTGCCACCTGAGTAGCCGGAATGGCAAGGTACTTTCTGGCCATGCTTGCAAGAGCTCCATACTTGATTTTTCCTTCTGTTTGCCACCACTGGAATGGACTGCTATCACGAGGCAACACAGGGGCCTGAAGATAGTTGGACATTTCTTGCATCAAAGAGCAAATGTTTTCATTGTGTTTTGATGATACCAAAGTATTAAACACTCCCCAAACGGATGACTGCTCTCCTCTCCAATCCATCTGCTCCTGTGCAGAAGTTTCTTGCGAGCCCAACTGTGACAGCCTTGACTCTTCCTGTTCCTGAAGTACTGAATACAATCTTTAAGAATGTTTCCGTGCGAATGGACAGTGTTGTGGCCACGCTGAAGCATGTAGGCTCCCTAAAACGGTGATCTCTGCTTCTCGCGTAGGTTTATTGCGGCAGCAAGCTGTGCCTGCTCGGAGCGGACGCTGCCTTCGCGAGAATGGTCGTAGGTAACCGAGACGTTAATTCGTGCAAGTTATTCGAAAAGTATTCGAAAATTATTCGAAAATTTGCGAAGATATTCGAACAGTTTCGAATAATTTTCAATTTCCACTATTTGATTCGTTTAACGAATCGAATATTATGATATTCGATTCGGTATTCGAAAATTCAGAATATTCGCACACCCCTACTTTTGAAGCTTCGTTGTATGTGAAAAAAAGGTAAGTATTTTCCTCTGTGAATTATATAGTTTGAGTTTCTATGCTTTAAATTGAGGATAGCTGTATTAATGGTTATATAACCGGTCCCTTATAACCTGGTTCTTGATCTGTAGAGAGTGGCTCCTCTTAATAACTACCTTGAGGGTCTTCGGCAATCATGTTCGATTGCCGAAGCAATTGTATTGCTTGTTTTCAGGCCCACCAAAAGCGTTTATAAAGCTGGTTGCGGCATTTCCTCGCAAGATGGTAATAAAGGGATTAATTTAATTGAAAAAAAAGCAGGCTCTAGAATGTACATAGAGACATTGAAAAAAAAAAAGACGAATTAGGAAAGAACTTATGTTTGACAACTCAAAAGTAAGCGTCCATAGAATGTCTATAGACACGTCTATAGAATATAAGAATGTCTTAGAACGCGAAACGGCAGAAAGAAACTAAGATGATGACGCATGTGCATTGTGTGGGAAGTATGTAGAAACAACGGCACACTTCTTTCTAGAATGCGCCAGCATCAATCCAGGCCCTGAAGCTTAGAAATAGATATCGTGGACAAATCGAAATTCAGTGATCATTAGCAAAAATCCTTAGAGAGGCTTTAAGTAAGGAGTTGGCGTAAACATGAAAGTTCAAGATAAAAACTGGTAAAACGTAAATGTACAGGTGCGGGCATAAGTAAACGGAGCACGCATTTCGGTTCAAATTAAAATCACGCCTTCTGCACTGGAGATAAGAAAACAATATTTGTCTAAGAAAAGGACACTGGCATCTACTATAGGTTCCCATATACCACGACTGCCAGTTTCAATTATGCAACGCGGAAAAAATTTCAGAAGCAAATAGCGTGCTCCGTTTACTTTTGTCCGCAGGGGTACATTCAATCTATAGATAATAGCACTAAATATAACATCTTAGTTAGCAGAATATAAATGAAAAGTAATACCGAGCATGGTTACCACCAGTTATTACCTCCTTGCAAAAGGGGCTCTCCTATCATCCATCCATTCATCGAGATTTTTCTTTCCTCCTCGTGCATTCAGGCCATGCGCAGCGCTGGACTCTCATGTGTTGCGCAACTTTCGACGTCACGCCTGCGCCGCTACGCGACTCTGGTGCGTAATAGCAGCTGTTGCCTGCGGCGTGAGGTGTCTACAGTTGTATGGCGTATATGCGCTGTGTGTCCGACATCCTGTCGCCCCTCTTTTTCCATAAAACGCGGACGGCACGCAGGCGGCCGTTCGCTTCTGTCGCACCGTCGTGTCACAGCCACATATCAACAGCGGTCGGATGAGAGCTCGACGTCGGCCGTATATTTTCACTCGAAAAGCTTCTGCGAAACGAACTTCGCCGTTTCGCATTAGCTGGCTGGTTCGTATCCAACGTCATTGTCTTCAAGGGAAACTATGGTGGATAGGAGGAAATTTTCGAAAACGACATTTGAGCGTAATCTTAATTCTAATGCGATAATGTTAAAGAGAACGTTACGCAAAAAATTCGGCGTCGGGGTAGGCGTCGTGAGCCAAAAATCACAAGTATGTTGCTGCCAGGTGGTAAGTGTTAAGTGGCAAGTGGTAAGTGTTCTTTAAGGCTTTCGCCTTGTGGTAAGTGTTTTTTAAGGCTTTCGCCTTAAAAAAGTTCTTGAATACCGAGCCAGTGTCATCTACACCTAGCCTACTCAGGCATCGTAAAAACCGCAGCAGGCACAGGACAAAGGGAGGCTAGGATAAAGTCCGGGCCGCCCTATGTTCAGTGTCTGCTGCAGTAATTTATCTCCTAATTCATATGGCGTGGTTAACGCGAAGTTTATACGTCAGGTGGTCGCCTATGCTATCGCGTCTTACCATTTAACGCGCTTTTTTTTCTCATATAACTGCGCCTTAACAATCAAATATATCCTCACCTGGTCCTTTGGCGGGCTTGCAGTTCTTTGGCATTTATTTTCAAAAAAGCACCCGCGTTGGTTTTTCATGTCAGTTTTAATTACTCGTGAGCGCAGGAAAAACTTCAGAAGCAAAATTTTGGCACGCATAGTAAAGTTAGAACCTCTCGGTCGAATGAGCATAAAAGTATCTCACAATATTTCACAGCTGCCCCACAAGGAATTTTAAAAACGCGGTCCATTGGTTTCCTATGGTATTTTCAAATACTCTTTGCTAGCGCAGGAAAAACTTCAAAAGTGAATTTTTGTCACGCGTCAAAAGCTTACAGCATTCCCGCCAACATGTGCGTAACAGTCTCTTATTTATATTCCACAATTGTCTAAGAATTTGCTAGGTGTTTCCAAAAGCTGGACGTGGATACAGGGCAAATAAATGGCAGATGTTGAAGCACCGTGTAGTTATTTTGGCCCTGAGGAAAGCGGGCGAAAAATACTGCACGCAGACATGTAAAAGGCTAACTGCTCATTTACCTTTTAACCTAAACTGTCCTTTCTCCCTCAGGATAGTTAAGCGGGCGAGTTGGTGATACATCATCAAAAAAAAAAAAAAAAACAGCGCGAACAAACGGGGACGACAGGAACGTCCCTGTCGCTCACTTCTTTGATTTCTCCTACCTGTCTCCTTGCTATCCCTTTATTTCCGCCGCCCCAGTCAGGTGTTTCAGCTTATTTCGATAGCAGATACCGGGGCAGCAAAAATATTTCCCTTCCTTTATTATTTTTTATTTTATTCTGTTATAATAAACAACCACTTACTACTACTGAGCCAAATATATGTTCTGTTCGATGAATGAAAAACTGTCCCTTTCGAATATGGTATCGATAGATGACATATAACACATAGATTTTGAACTGAATATTCAGTGTTAAATCGATTTTTATTATAAGGTTCCGAATGATTCACAAATCCTCGTTTTATTCCTATTTTTGATTGGCTATATATCGGTCAACCGACTGCCGGCTCCTACTCGCCGAAGGAGTGTTCGCCACCATGACACACATGCACGCATGACAGCAGTGCAGCACTCTGAAGCAGTTTGAGAAGAGCTGCATAGAAGGGCTATGTGGTACGGGTCGTGTCATAAATAGCGGCTCCTCTGATTACCTCACACTGTTTTTCTGGCCGCTCGCCAGTATTTGATCAAACCAGCTATACATACTGCCCTTGCCAAAAGTAACCGAGCTGCATGTTTTTCTTCTGACCCATACGCTTTCTTCTGAGAAGGTGAGAACGTCTCGAGGTGAGGACAAGTCCACGCCCTATCTTTACAGAGGTCTACAGCCTGAGGGAGCTACGTGAAAGCTGCGTGCAGATTATTTGGCAAACATAGCTGTGAGAACAGATCACACTGCACGATGCTGAACTGAGTAATACGGTGAAGGGTATCGTGAATGTTGCTAGCCGCGGGAAGCCATTCTCGCGTTAAACTGCTGAGACATGCGCTCTATCGTGAAGGCAACTGTGCAGTCACCCCCAGCCTGCCCCAACCCATCCTTGGCCTTAGTACATAATCAGTCTGTTATGTAGGCAAGTGGAAAGAAATGAAGAAACAGAGGCGGCTTCCGCCAGGCGTGTTGATAGAGGTCATTATACTTCCTCTATCTCTCAGCCTTGAGGCTCCGTTTCTTCGAGTGTCGCAATATGACTGATAACGAAGGCAGAATGAGGTCGAGCGGATGGGTGACGTTAACAGCACTTTGCATGTGCCAAGGGTGATACTCTAGCATGCATACAAAACAAAATAAAAAAAGATGAAAGATAAAGAAACTGAGGTCTCCGTGGCGACCTGCACTGTATCCTTTCTATAGAGGTATACAGTATGTAGCTTCCTTGCAGGTGTCGGTTATTATACTCGAACCATTCGCGCTGTAATTCCACTATTTAAAGAACTGTAGAAGAGCTCCAAATGCTAGGTCTCTCGAGTGAATTTTGGAAACATTTTTGCACCAGATTTCCTTACCCTTTCTTTCGGAATGGCAAAGAGCGAACTAGAGAGCGAGGGGGAGATAGCAACTGTAGAAAAGTATCCAACTACCAGAACTGCGTTTGATGCTGTGTGTGTGTGTGTGTGTGTGTGTGTGTGTGTGTGTGTGTGTGTGTGTGTGTGTGTGTGTGTGTGTGTGTGTGTGTGTGTGTGTGTGTGTGTGTGTGTGTGTGTGTGTGTGTGTGTGTGTGTGTGTGTGTGTGTGTGTGTGTGTGTGTGTGTGTGTGTGTGTGTGTGTGTGTGTGTGTGTGTGTGTGTGTGTGTGTGTGTGTGATATTTTTTCCTTCCTGGTGCTTTGGTTTCTAAAGGCTGCAACTTGCTGGCATGAACGAGAATGGACACTGCGGGAAGTGGTCATCGGAGATTTAGGCCTCGGCGGTGATGCAGGCGTTGCGAAATCAGGGGGTAGACGAGCCGTACTTGAAAGTGCTGGAAGATATATATAGTGGCTGCACAGCAACCATAGTTCTGCATAAAGAAAGTAACAAAATTCCCATAAAGAAAGGTGTTAGGCAGGAGACACAATCTCCCCAGTACTATTCACAGCTTGTTTAGAGGAAGTATTCAGAGGCTTAGAATGGGAGCAGTTAGGGATAAGGGTAGATGGATAATACCTCAGTAATCTGCGATTTGCTGATGACATTGCCTTACTAAGCAACTCGGGGGATGAAATCACATAAATTAGTAATGTAATCTGTCTAGGGGAACGATAAACACGAAGTAGAAGGAAAAACAACGTGCCGTTGATGGGGACCGAACCCAGTTCAATTCAGTCGTTCAGTCGTGTCCGACTCTTCGTGACCCTATGGACCATGTCACGCCACGCTTTCCGGTCTCTCACTATCTTCCTAACACCACATAACTTCATCTGCAGCGCCTCGAGGATGCCATCTAATCATCGCGTTCGCTGCCTACCCCTTCTCCGGCGACCTTCAACCTTTCCCAATATCAAATCTTTCTCATCAGGTGAACAAAGTATCAGAGCTTCAACTTTAGAATTTGACCCTCCAATGAGCAGTCACGGTTTATGGTCGACAATATCGACTGATTTGATCTTCTGGCAGTCCAAGGAACTCTCAAGAGTCTCTGGAAAGACCATAGCACGAGTTATACGGATCTTGGTTGACAGACTAATGTCTCTGCTCTTTACTAGGCGGTCAAGGCTAACCATGGCTCTCTTTCCCAGAAGCAGGCGTCCCCTAATTTCATGGCTGCAGTCTCCTTCCGGGGTAATCTTGGAGCCCAAGAAGAGAAAATCTGTCACAGCTTCCACTTCTTGTCCCTTGATGCTCCGGGCTTGATAGGGCAAGACGCCATGATCTTTGTCTTTTTAATGTTCAGTTTAAGCCCAAACTTCTCACTCTCTTCTTGTACGCGCATCAGAAGTCTCTCGAGTTCCACTTCACTTTCTGCCATTAAAGTGGTATCATCCGCATACCTAAGGTTGTTGACACGTTTTCCAGCAATCGACGTCACCTCCGCCAGCGTCACGTATCTGCTTGTAGCCTACGGAGGTCTCGGTACTGGCAGTCTTGAAGCCATAGGTAGCGAAAGAGGGTTCTAGCACAGCTTTCGCCCTCGCTCTTGATCACGTTCTACGTGACGCTGGCGGTAACACAGGACGTTCCACGTCCACCGCTATGGTTGAGGGCGGCGCTGGTGAACACTCTAAAGGTTCGTATACTGACAACATTAATACCCAAGAAAGTAGCAGGTGGGACAGCGGCCGATGTAGCTCAGTTGGAAAGGGCACCGGACGCGATATTCGGAGGGCGTGGGTTCGGTCCCCACCATCGGCACGTTGTTTTTCCTTCTACTTCGTATATATTGTGAGCCTTCCGTGGATGTTATTTAATTTGTACATGCCATGATCTTCCTCTTTCATTTGTACATACCATCATCATCGTCCCGCGGCGCCGGCTCCGGCACGCGCCTGGGTTTTGTCATCGGATTAAAACGCTAGACAAGGCATCGCTGGCCTTGCCGTCACGACCTTGCCGTCTCAACCTAGCCTTCTTTCACAAGTGGTGGAGGTCGAATTCGATCCCCTTGCTGCCTCTCACTGGAGCTACGTTCCGGTCGTCGTTTGGAAACTACCACCATAATCATGTCCACCGAGAGCAATCCCGACCCGGCCGGACCCTCTACCGCAGCTGCACCGACGCCTCCGACTCTGCCCACACGTCAACGCGACCCACCGCTGTTCGCTGGTCGTCGTGACGAAGACGTGGACGACTGGCTCGACACATATGAGCGCTGCAGTGCCTATAACCGGTGGGACGATGCTTTGAAATTCCTCAACGTTTCGTTCTATCTAATTGAGGTCGCCAGAAACTGGTTCATTAATCGCGAACCCCACACTACTAACTGGACCACTTTCAAACAGCAATTCCGACAATACTTCGCCGACCCGGCAGTTCGGACTGAGATCGCGAGAAACAAGCTCGCTTCCCGCCTTCAAGGTCCCGACGAATCATATGCGTCTTACATAGAGGCTGTTCTTGCACTTTGTCGGCGCATTAGTCCCACCATGACGGAACCTGAACGTGTGCACCACGTCTTAAAAGGGATCAATGCTATGGCATATCACACCTTAGTTGCCCAGAATCCTTCAAGTGTTGATGCAATTATTACGACCTGTCAACGCCTCGACCAGCTCCAGTCCTCTCGACTACAGCCCGGCTTCGCAACTGGTCCGACCTCTGCTGACCTTGATCTGCGGGCAATGATTCGAGCCATCATCCGCAAGGAGCTTCAAGCCCTCAATCCTTTCTGTCGACATGGGTGCGATCATTCTTCCGCACCTCCTAATGACGCCGTTTTCCGCAACATGATTAAAGAAGAGTTAGCTACCATCCGCCGCCCTATGACTTCCGAACCTTCTGCAATCCGCCCAGCGCCGACCTACGCGCACGTCGCTGCATCCCCCCCTTCTTTGGATTCTTTGGATATATATATATATATATATATATATATATATATATATATATATATATATATATATATATTGTAGGGGTGTGTTTATTCGGTGTTTAGGGTGTAGGGTGTGTTTAGAGCAAGGCAGCGAACAACTTCTTCGTCCTTGAGAGCGGCAGCACGCGACGCATGTCAGTGGTTATATCGATGAAGATTACCACACTACAATATATATATATATATATATATATATATATATATATATATATATATATATATATATATATATATATATATATATATATATATATTGTTACGACCAAGCATCCGCAATTGCGCGCTCTATTGTTCGCCTGTGGGCATGGATAAGTTTTGTGAATATGTGGTGATGGTCCAATGGCTCTAAGTGAGCCTGTTTCCAGGAATCCTGTTTTGTAAGCATGTTTTGCTTTGTGGACAACCTGCAAATGCCAAATTGACCCTGTCAAGAGAACGTCTGGAAAAACACAAAGAAACGTCCCCCTGCGGGAAATAGCAGGAAGTGCTTTCTTTCTTTTGTCCACCCTTCCAGTCGAGAAGTGCTATCCTCCAGTGATGAATGCCTCCTATCCAAAGGAGACGACAGAGTGACATGTCCGCTGACGTGCAGGACAAGAAAGGAGCATGACTCATACGGCCATTAAGTGATTTCCCGGGAATGCAGGAAAGATTTGCAATTGTCGAAAAGGGACCATGTTGGGAGCCCTATGTGGCGCCACGTGCACTCGGGTTTCTGAGAAGTAAAACCCCTTGTCAGAACCAGCTTGTGGTTTCTTTGCTGAAGAATAGAAATGTACCTCCTCTCCTCGCCGTTCCCAAGCTTTTCCCGCCAACAAGTGATCACGCCCAACGAATGAATGCCGGACCAGTCAGTGCTTCAGACCATCAGTGCAGTGAAGTGTTCGATTGGATGCCGATACCTGAGGGGCGTGCCCTGGATTTGGTTGGTCAGCATCTTCAGAGAGGGGCTGGACATAGGGGGTTTTTAAGGACGCTGCAGAGCACGAAATGTCGCTCTGAGCCCTGGGTAAACGGCTCATCCAGTCGCTTCTCGCTATGAACTCTTAACGCTTGCCATTTTGCTGATGTACCCTTCTTTTTCGTGTAAATATTGTAAATAAGTTTTCTCAAAGTGCCATTAAACCTGCTTGTACATATTTCGCCAACTTCGAAGATTCAATCCTACTCCAACCCCGAGTCTCTGCACGCTACCAAGTGAAGGCCGGGTCGACATAGCCCCAGCGTCACGACAACTGGTGGCAGCGGTGGGATCTGAATCTACAAGCACAACGACTGGTGACCAGCGTTGGGATCTGAATCTACAAGCCACAACATCTGGTGATTGGAGGTGGATCTGAAGCTACAAGCCACAACATCTGGTGATCGGAGGTGGCATCTCAAGCAACAAGCAGGCGCAACAATCGGCCAACAAGAAAGCAGCTTGGAACATCGATCGCATGTGTGGGTGAGTGCTTGGCTTTTCTTCTGATGTGGACCAGGTTCTAGAACAGGGTTAGATTTTAGAACTGGTAAAAAGTGTTGAAACGCCTTTAGGTTTGGTAGTTTGCACTGTTGTTTTGGAAGTAGCCGACACTCGGAGCGATCATGGACCTACAAAAGCTGCAGAAACCGGACCTGTTGCTATTGTGTGAGGAATTGGGAATTGATACAAGTGGTTTGGCACGAAAACCCTTGATTATAAAGGCAATCACTGATCTGGGAACCGATGATGAGGAGCTCAGTGAAGCATGGAACCTCATCGGTCAAAAAAAGGAACAGCTCAGACAGCAGAAAGAGCGGGAAAAAGAGGAAAAGAGGCGTGAGCGCGAACGTGAGTGGGAAAAAGAGGAAAAGAAGCGTGAAAGAGAAGCAAAAAAGCTGGACCAAGAAATTGAGCTCCGGAAATTAGAACTAGAGTTGAGCAAGAGGTCGGGCAATTGTCCCCAGCTAGCGGTACCTCTTCTCAACAAGGAGGCAGATTTCAAGATGTCAAAGTACATGCAGCCATATGTGATATCAGGGGATATCGGTCTGTATCTGGCTAACTTTGAGCGAACCTGCGAAAAACTGTCCTTCCAGCGAGACACTTGGTCTCAGAGATTATTGACGGTTCTGCCCTGCGAGGCAGCGGAGGTTGTCGCGCGGCTAAGCAAGGAGGACGCGGACAACTACGAGAAGGTCAAAGCTTGCCTTCTGAGAAAGTATAGGCTTAGCGCCGAGGCGTTCAGACAACGTTTTCGGAACGCTACTAAGTCCAGAGACGAGAGTTACCCTGAATTCCTGTACAATTTAAGAGTAAATTTGGGCGAGTGGCTAAAGAGCACAGATTCCTACAGTGATAGGGACGCTGTAGTCGAGCGAATTCTTTTGGAGCAGTTTTATAACTGCCTCCCAGAAAAAGAAAGAAATTGGTTACAGGACCGAGGCGAAATTAAGTCGGCAACTGAAGCTGCCGAACTTATTGAGGAGTATGCTTCGCGCCGACAATTCAGCAACCCAGCAGTGGATAGGCCCCGCAATCCCAAGTTCAGTGTGAAAAACCGTCAGGAAAGGCACTTTGCTAGAGTTGGAAACGAAGAAATGAAGGTTTCTTCAGGCAAATTCCCTAGAAAGGACGGCAGTGAGAAAAGTGGGGAAGTGACCAACGTGCAGAACACAAAGAATAAGCTTGAGGCTAGGAAGCCGCTCACATGCTTTAGGTGTAATGAGCAGGGTCACATTGCCGTCAACTGCCGGAAAGAAAAGATTGCTTTCTCGTATGTCAGGGACTGCGATGAAAATATGCAGCTTTTAGAACCCTACCTGCATGACCTAGTAGTCAACGGGAAGCCTTGCAAGGTACTGCGCGATTCGGCCGCAACGATGGATGTTGTCCATCCGGCGTATGTATCGCCTTCCGACTATACAGGACAGTGTGCATGGATCCGACAGGTAGTTGAGGAACAGAGTGTGTGCTTGCCGATCGCGAACGTGGTCATCGAGGGCCCTTTCGGCGAATTAACAACCGAGGCTGCCGTTTCAGGAAAGCTTCCTAAGTGCTATCCGTATTTGTTCTCCAACAAATCGGACATGCTGCTGCGAAAGAGGGGCATCCTTTTCGGAGACAGAGTTGTGCAAGCCTTAACACGTTCAAAGGCGCGAGAACTAGCTACACTGCTCATTCCAGAAAAATCCACAGCGGAGGAAACGGCAGTTAAAACAGTGGTAAATGTGGAAGATAGCGGGTCAGAAAACTTTGAGAGCGAGGCATCTCAAATAAGTCAACTTGAAAGTGAATTTGATGAGACGCGGAATGAGGACGTTCTTGAGAATAACCTCTTGCCGCCAGTGTCTAGTAATCTCACGAGACTTTTAAGTGGAACCCGAGAGGACTTAGCTATGGAGCAAGCCGTGGTAAATCTAACGTTAAACCCCGAGGAGATGGGGGACAACTTGATTTGCCTCAGCGAAAAAGGAAGCAACGCTCAGGAGCTTCTCAAAAAGACGGAGCAGAGAGGAGAACTAAAGAAATCCCAGCTGTCCGATCTGGGCGAGATAATAACTGAGTTTGAGGCCTGCTTCGTGGACAGGCCAGGCAGGACTGATTTGACTGAGCACGATATTGAGCGGACTTCAGACGTGCCAGTGCGATCAAGGTGCTACCGATTTTCTCCAAGGCAAAGAGAAATTCTGGATAGGGAAGTAACTCGCATGCTGGAATTGGGAGTAATAAAACCCTCGGAAAGCGATTATGCTTCGCCTATGATCTTAGTAGAAGCTCCAGGTAAAGACCCTAGGCCTGTGGTAGACTACCGAAAGCTAAATTCTCTCACCAGGGATCAAGTGTATCCTATTCCGAATATTGAGGAGAGAGTAGAACAGGTCAGTAGAGCGGCATATGTGACTACGCTGGACCTTACTCGAGGATACTGGCAAGTACCGCTCACTGAACGCGCCAGCAGATACGCGGCTTTCGTCACTCCGACGGGCAGCTACCAGCCAACAATGATGAGTTTCGGGCTCAAAAATGCTCCATTTTGTTTTTCCCGACTCAGGGATAGGGTTTTAAAGGGGTGTGAAACATTCGCGGTGCCTTATTTAGATGACATTGCGGTTTTTTCCGACTCATGGGCGGACCATATGGTACATCTAAGAGCTGTACTGAGCCTTTTGCGTCAAGCTGGACTAACCGTAAAGGCCGAGAAATGTTGCCTGGCAAGGGCGACCGTGGACTACTTGGGTCACAATGTAGGTCAAGGTTTCAGGAAACCCAGCGAGATTAAGATTTCTGCGGTAGCAGACTACCCGCGGCCGAGCACGAAGACGGAAATTCGAGCATTCCTAGGTCTGACTGGATACTACAATCACTACATCCCTAACTATTCAGCTTTGGCCAGCCCTCTGACCGACGCTCTCCGCAAGACAGAACCGACAAATGTAGTCTGGGACGAACAAAAGGAAGCCTCCTTCGTAAACCTGAAGGCTGTGCTGATTAGCCGTCCGGTATTGCGAGCTCCAGACTATGACCGAGAATTCACGGTCCAGTGTGATGCCAGTGATCGAGGGTTAGGTGCTGTTCTCTGCCAGAGAGATGACGACGGTAATGAGCACCCCGTGCTCTACCTGAGCAGAAAACTGAGTTCTAGAGAGAGGGCTTATTGCGCGTCAGAGAAAGAGTGCGCTTGCATTGTATGGGCCATTCAAAAATTGCAGTGCTATCTTGGAGGGGCCAAATTCACCGTAGAGACGGACCATTGTCCCCTGGCTTGGCTGCAAACTGCGACATCGAAGAACAGTCGCCTTCTTAGGTGGAGCTTGATTTTACAGCAGTACAATTTTGAAATAAGATACAAAAAAGGGAAGTTAAATGGGAATGCGGACGCGCTTAGCCGCTCTTTCTAAGCGGTCCGAGATGTTCCTCACCATGTATCCAAATTGATAATCAGGTTTTTTTTTTTTTTCGTGCGCTTGTATATGTGTGGCTATGTAAAGCAGCACGTTTGGTTTTCTAGGAATACGTGGGTCCTGAACGTCTTGAGAGTGGGCTTTTCTCGAACAACAATGGCAGTTTTCTTTTAACCTGGTCTCTTCAGACGGGAGCCGAGTGCTTGTTTAGACATGTGGTTGAGTTTCAGACAGCTCGAGCAATTTGGCCTACAACAATCAAGACAACGCGACAAGCAACAGCGAGCTTCAAGCGTTCACGTGCAGGCCATTAAGACGTCTCTTCATGCAGCAGCTGGGACTGCTGCCCTCCGAGTCTCTTCTGGCGGGGGAGGAGGCTGTTACGACCAAGCATCCGCAATTGCGCGCTCTATTGTTCGCCTGTGGGCATGGATAAGTTTTGTGAATATGTGGTGATGGTCCAATGGCTCTAAGTGAGCCTGTTTCCAGGAATCCTGTTTTGTAAGCATGTTTTGCTTTGTGGACAACCTGCAAATGCCAAATTGACCCTGTCAAGAGAACGTCTGGAAAAACACAAAGAAACGTCCCCCTGCGGGAAATAGCAGGAAGTGCTTTCTTTCTTTTGTCCACCCTTCCAGTCGAGAAGTGCTATCCTCCAGTGATGAATGCCTCCTATCCAAAGGAGACGACAGAGTGACATGTCCGCTGACGTGCAGGACAAGAAAGGAGCATGACTCATACGGCCATTAAGTGATTTCCCGGGAATGCAGGAAAGATTTGCAATTGTCGAAAAGGGACCATGTTGGGAGCCCTATGTGGCGCCACGTGCACTCGGGTTTCTGAGAAGTAAAACCCCTTGTCAGAACCAGCTTGTGGTTTCTTTGCTGAAGAATAGAAATGTACCTCCTCTCCTCGCCGTTCCCAAGCTTTTCCCGCCAACAAGTGATCACGCCCAACGAATGAATGCCGGACCAGTCAGTGCTTCAGACCATCAGTGCAGTGAAGTGTTCGATTGGATGCCGATACCTGAGGGGCGTGCCCTGGATTTGGTTGGTCAGCATCTTCAGAGAGGGGCTGGACATAGGGGGTTTTTAAGGACGCTGCAGAGCACGAAATGTCGCTCTGAGCCCTGGGTAAACGGCTCATCCAGTCGCTTCTCGCTATGAACTCTTAACGCTTGCCATTTTGCTGATGTACCCTTCTTTTTCGTGTAAATATTGTAAATAAGTTTTCTCAAAGTGCCATTAAACCTGCTTGTACATATTTCGCCAACTTCGAAGATTCAATCCTACTCCAACCCCGAGTCTCTGCACGCTACCAAGTGAAGGCCGGGTCGACATAGCCCCAGCGTCACGACAATATATACACAGAGGGAGGGAGAGAGAGAGATGTAATGCGGTTAAAGCCAAAATAGGAGTACAAGCTCTATTTATTTTTTTTTTTGCCTTAAAGAGGAAAATTTTTAGGCATAGATGGCAGCGAGGAAACAAAAACTGATTAAAAAACGTTTTTCAATTCTTTTTCTCACTTGTAGCTGCACTGTCATACAGAACTGCGCAACATATGTCGTTTAAATTCTTTTTAACCTGGCACTGCAGATAAGCATTTATGCCCGGACCTATCTTACATCTGAGACATAATAATTTTAGTTTTTCGTACATAGGCGTCCATAATAAGAAATTTTATTTATGCATATTGCAGCACCTTACTACTGGCATGGGGATAAAGATGCCTAGTAAAACGGCAAATAATAAACCTTATCTAACATCGCGCATACAGCATGATACATATACTGTAATTAAAGAAAATAGTTGAGGAAATACAGAAATGAACACAGCACAAATAATATTCAAAACCTGATGTTCTCTGAAATATGTGCTCAATACCACAGTTAAAGGCCCTGTAGACCATGTTACGTTTTCTTTTTTGTTTTTTTTTTTTTCCTGTTTTGCACTCTTTGCAAACAAACAAAAAAAATCATTTTCCTCTTTCCGGTTTTTCTTTTTTTTTTTTTTTTTCTTTTTTCGAGCTGCCTTATTCCTTACAGCAGTGCCCGACTGGATCGAGAGTCTCAGACGCGGCAATTTCTCAACTGCGGTGCTTGGCACTCAGCCTTGTTTTCACATGGCAGCGACCGCCGGTGGCATTCAAGAGAGGGTCGAAAAATCCCGCTATTAGGACGGATCCAACGGAGTGCCAAAGGTGCCCGGGTTTTGACTGGAGCTTTGGAGATGGCGCTAGCGGACGCTCGGGTTCCGCGCGAGCGCGCCGGCGCGCGTCGGAACGCCGCAGGGCGCATGCGCCTCCGCGGGACGCGTGTGTTTCGGTGCCTAGCCCCCAGCTTTGCTTCGCTCCGGTCTCTCTCTCTCTCTCTCTCTCTCTCTCTCTCTCTCTTTCTCTTTCTCTCTCTCTCTCTCTCTCTGTCTCTCTCTCGTCCTTTTTTACCGCCTCTCCGCTTGCCCGTTTTTTGGCGTGCGTGTGTTTGGCTCCTACGGCCTTTAATGTCTGCCGCTTGGTCTCCTTTCGATACCAGCGGATACCTGGGTTGGTCCTGCGTCGTTTCGTCATCACTGTGCCTCACGACGGGCCTCTTTAAGGTACGCTTCCGGGGCTTGCTTTCTTTGTGAGCGTGAGAGCATTTCGCCGTTGTTTACGCTTGCCCCATACAAAAACACCGAGCCGCCTCCTTTGGCTCATCTCGGTAATGGGTTGTGCGTGCGGATTACTTTAACCTGTATGTATATATAGGCAACCGAGCATTACGATTGTTTTGTGGCATGGTGGTTTGCGTTCAGCCCTTCCAGTGCGCTAGGGATCTCGTTTGAGATGCATGGTGGCGGTGTCGCGCACACCGCGACCTTTCGACGAATAGGTTTGCAGGGAAGCCTGACATTCGTTTTCATTCATTTGTTGGCATCCTCGCACGGTGACGTGTGCGGCTGCCTAAGGTCGAACTGCAGGCGATGTGGATGATCGAGTCACTGTTTTCCGAATAAAGTAGATCCACGATCCTGTCGGAAGGCTTTTTGTTTTGCTTTTTTTCCCTCGTGCACGCGTATAAAGGAAAAAGAAAAAAGGAAACGCACCATTTACTAGCTGTGCACAGTATTGTGCTCGCACCCGTTTTTTTATAATCGGCTTTTTTTTTTTATGTAACAGAGCGACATCGCCCGCACCCAAAAACATATGTTGCTGATGCTTTCCAGCGGAATTTCGGCTGTTGCTATGTGCGGCACAGCGCGGGCAGGCATGGTTTTATTTTGTTTGCTTGGCGCTGCCGTCTCGTGGTTGCACACCCAGGCATTGACGGCTGTATGTCATATCTTGCTTGCAGCAGTGCTTAGATTATTATTTTCCACGACGTGTCGACATATATCGCTCAGCGCGTGCTGGTGCGCGAATATATCATTGACGCCGCTAGCTGTACCTGCTGCTGTACTCGCGCTCTTAATTATTATGCTTGCAGGCGTGTGCAATATGTAATAATGTGAATGTGCTAATTGCTTGAAATGTTGTGCTTTCAGCTGACGTTATTTGTTTTTACTGTTGCCAATATGCCGTGCACCTCTATTGAGAGAAAAAAAAAAGTGAAACACTAGGGCCATTTTTTTAACCTACACCAGCTACACTGTAGAAATAGCTGGTGTATAGTTTGTTTTGTTTTTGCAGGATTATTTTGATTATGTTGTTATGCTATATATATACTCTGAAGAAGAACGGTCCACCGTCCGAAACTGTTGGAATAAAATAGATAATAGGGAAAGTTGTGTGACATCCTGTTTGAATTTGCCTGGCCCATTAGTCACAAGCAAATATATATATATATAAATTCTTCTGTCCTTGGCACATCAACTAGCTGGCAAAGCATTGCTAGCAGTACCACGCAGTGTGCAGAACAATAACTTATTCAGTTAAAGGAACATATATCTATATGCTTCTTTAATGTCTATAGACACCAAATTTTGATTGTATTTTATTTTTCTTGTTAATGATACCAGTTCATACAGTTGGTTCCCAGTTGGATAACAATGGGTCCCCAACTGGGATCAACAGGGAATGTGCTCCTTAAACCAGTCAGACCAGTTAAGATTTTAACCACATGGCAAATTTTTGTCTGTGAGCATTAAGAAATTTAGAACTGAAATCTTTCTCGTCAATTAATGTTTCGGTTTCAACAGCTCAGCGATAGCTGTGGTGTCAAAAGGAAGTTTATGCCATATGAGGGATGAAAAACTGTGACAAAGCAACTGCTTCTTTGCTTGTTGTAGTTGTTCTCGAGGAAGGTTGGCTGACTTCAGCATTGTATAGTGATTTAAAGCTAAGAAACGATTATGTCACAGTTTTTGCATTCCTTACTCATGTGACTAGCTAGCTTCGACATCACAATCATTGTTCAGCTGTCGAAACCGAAATAAGTAGGCGAGACAAAAATTTCATTATAAAATTATGTGGTGACCTGTGTATACTATAGTGTCTTATATGCATCATTACAAGGAATAAAGATGCATCCAGAAATTAGGTATCTACCAATATATGCCTTTAAGACTGACAGGACAGCAGGGATATTGTAGGTGTACAGCAGAAGTTTTTGGCTGTGAAAATAAATATAACTGCGAATTAAGCAATGGTATTACGTGTAAGCAAACCATAATAAAATTGAAAAAGGTGTTATAGCAAGAATAGAGTTACCTGACTAAACTCCCTTTAATGAGCACATTGGAGTGTAGTCTCCAGACATGGTTGCAGCATCAGTCATATCATGCCAAACCTAAGGCCACTCGTCATATCTGCCATGTTGCTGTGAGCATATAAAGAGTGGTTACACGTACGCCTGACATTTTATCTCCATAATGGCATCAATAGACTGTATGATGCATTCTCGTGCAAATCTTTACGCTTGCTTTGCATGCAAGCAGACCTTTACATGTATATAGAATTATTATAGTATGGTTATACAGGTACGATGCAATCTATTGTAAGAGCCAGCTTACTTATCAAAAACCGTAGCTGTGCTTTCCGAATAAACATGAAAAATAGCATGAAGCTTGTTTTTTGGAAAAAAAAAAAAAAAAATTATGGGCACTTCAGCATCCTTAGGCCAAATGTGAATTAGGTGCATTGGTATGGTTTTCACTTTGGTTTGGGGTGGTCACATACTAGTTAACATGGAGTAGTATCTACCACATTATGTGAAAGAACACCCAACATAGTTGTAAAGCCTTGCTTTAACCAAGTCGGATGAATGTATGTGCCTGCATGACATAGGATCTCAGTGTTCTGGTGGATTTGATTCCTCCCCCCTAATTGCTGCCCAAAATGGGTAGCTCCTGACAATTTTGACGTGACATATGGTCTTGTGAGATGCCGCTCAAACTGGGGAAACAGACGCGAATGTGTATCATAAGCATCACTATTGTGTGAGCCTGGAGGCTTCAAATATTACACAACAGCTAAATGGCCGAGTTGAAACTCTAGTGGTTAGTGCACTAAAAAAACAATATATATGGCAAGCACTGACAAGGAAAGTGTTATTGGTTCTGTAGCTCTGTATTGTTGGAAGTGTTGTACACATGATGGCTGTGACAACTGACACTAATGAATATTGATGGAAACTGGCGAAATATCATAAAAAATAGTGAGAAAGTGTTAAGTTTAGTGAGAGCAGTTTAGGTTAAGCTGCTGCTCTGGCAGCTCCTTTGTGGTGGGAATCGAACCCGAGACCCTTGGGCCTCAAGTCAGGCCTCCTGCCCCATGGTCATGCACCCACTTTTGTATAGCTTTGTTACAGAGGGGCATTATATCTGAGTTGCGCAGCTTTTTACATAATGTGGCATCTCGCGACTGCCCAGAGTTTTGTAACCTTCGTTATTGTTTCATTCATTGCTAATCTGTGGTCAAACAAAGGCTTGACAACTTGCTCCTAAGTCTATGTGTGCTGTAATGCTAAGAAATTGTTGCTGTCAAGGCTTTACCGATATATGTGAGTTCATTTTACATTATTACAGACGACTAGGTTGTCACGAAGTGTACATGCATACCTTAGTTCACATGTGGAAAGCATTTGATGCAGCAAATACACAATAAACAAGAGCGGAAGTTTTAATACATGTTGTCAGTGCCATTAGAATTTCCATCAAGCAGAAAAGAAAAAATGAAATGGTAGCAGATGTCGTCGCATGACAGTCACATTGTCCCTCATTTTCCCATATCAAGTGGCGCACATTTTGCGATTTCTTTTTACTGGGGAAGCTCTTATATAGTTTCACAAATCACAAATGCCTTGTATGCATTTGTGTACTTGAGTGAAGCAAACCATGTGGCATGGTGAATCCTGCCTTTTGGAATATGCACTTGGCATCTATTTTGTTACGTAGGAATTGGTGCTTGCTGTGTATATTTAAGATATGCTACCTACTGCACTAGTTTTTGCTGTCGTTTGCTGGATAACACTCATACATTTCAATAAGGATTAACTGAAAAGTACAAACTTTTTAGCGTCACGGATAAGACCTTCCTTATTGCCAGCAAGTTGTTCCTGCAAGATCCGCTGGATATGACGAATTGTCAATAAAAAAAATTGTTACACAATCTCTCATAGAAAGATGATGTGAGGTTGCTATATGTACTCAGCAGTGTTGTATTATTGGCAAGTTGGTGATACATTTGAGGAAACGAGAACTTAGGTGGTGCGATGGTGCACAAGATGATGAAGAAAAACAGGACGCTGTGCGCTGTACTTCTTTTCTGTCTTGTCTATGCTGCCATACCAAAGCGCATTTCTTTAAAAGCCTGCTTGTTGCTGTGTGCAGAAAATATTTCTTCATTTTTGTGAATTTTAATCAGAGAAACACTATTTATAGGCATTTTCTGCTGTGGTGTAAGTCTTTATGCTGCTTTTTTTTTCTGAACTTAGACTCTGTGCAGGAACAAAAGATGTGTCTGATGTTGCAGTTATCTTTTTGATGTCATGCAGGCTACAAACTGGCTCTCGCAAACGGGTCAGAAGAAAAGCCACCGCGCACAGTGGCGTCAGAGTCATTAGACAAGGAGTCCTTGGATGAATCGCAGCTGCTGCCTCAGGAATTCGTGGTCTCCTTCCAAAATGGCGGCAGCCCCGTGGTAGACATTGAAAATGGTGCGGCGCGATCCTGTGACCTTTTCAGGCAATCGCGCTGCAATGCTGTGTACCTGGACTGGAAGAACATCACATACTCAGTACCTGTTAGGAAAAAAGGTATGTGGACTTGGTGTGGTGCACAATTAAGTACAATCTCTCTAGGACTTGTAAATGACCAGGATAATATTTTTTGGAAGGATGTTCTGATTGTTCCTTTAAGTAGCATGTCTTTTTTTTTTATAAGCACCATAGCAGTCACGGTATTATGTACTGTGAATTTAGGAAAAGAATTCCTAAAGCTCTGTACATAAGTTGGTATCTGACTTTTATTAAAACACGTGTTATGAATACAAGCAGGCAATTTTTGAAGGTTCTTCAAGGAATACGCAGGATGTCTTATGTTTCCAGTAACATTCAGAACTGTGGTTCAGATTCTGCATGTTGAATTAGGGGTTCATGTAGTGGTATTCGTGTACTAGGCAATGCTAGCTCCCAGGGTAGATTTACATTGCTGCACTTCAATCGTATTTTTAGTGGAATGTCTATGCTTTATGGCTTCCAGGAAATTATTTACACAGGTTTTCTGTGGCCCGCAACTGCACAATATGATAGATATCCTTTTATGTTCTGGATTGTTATTTTACTATCTTGATTATGCTAGTAAGTATATCCAGGTATTCATAATACACATGAAAGGCTATCTGTAGCTCATGTAATTTCGGTTTAATGCACACAATACTGTGTTTGTAAGCATTTCTGTTTTTGCATACGTGATGGGCTCTCGTAACTACAAGACAATGCGTGATATTCATAGCAAAGTACAGACCTCCAAAATGTTAATGGGGACATCAGAGTATCTTTCCAGCAAATTTTGAGGCATCAACAGCATAAGCTGGGCAATCAGCTATAGTGCAAGCAGCTTTTGTACTGGCGTTGTAGATAAGCAACCACAAATATCCTTCGGACAGCTGATGGAGATCCGTTTCAGATGTTCCGGACGTCCACTGAACTGCCACGAACAGCCGGTAGATGTCCGGTGGATGCCTTAAGGCTGCAGATGCAGAACTTAAACATTTGATGTCATTGCCTTTAATAGCAACTCTATTCAAACAGTTCTTTAAGAAAAATGAATATGCAAAAAAATGAAATATGTAATCTAGGCCTCACTGCCACCCACCTCTCGATGCAACAGTGACATAATCAACACAATGTAGATTGTGTTGATTAGCGCAAAAAAATTGTACACCCATACTGAGCCTGCGAATGTACTCGCTCATACATCCTTCAAATGTACACATTCATCTCTCATGCGAACATACGAAAGTGGACATAGTTCGTACCTCCAGTGCATGTAGGGATATGGATATACGAAACCAGATTGTGTATGTACGATCGACGGAAGTAGGTTTTCGGCGAAGGATGTTCGGATCCAGCATGTACGTCCGGTGAACATCGGTGGTTGCTTGGGGTGTTATTGGCTATGTGCTCACATGTTCCTGTCAGAATATTGGGAGTCTGTACAGTTGTCCACAAATGTTTTTGTGCCATTGAAATCGCAAAAATCTAGAATTTTTCTTCCCTAGACTAACTGCCAAGCATTGAGGTATGGATTATGCAGGCCACACATTGAAGTGCAAACCACATCATTCAGGCTGGGGCTGCACACTAGATTGCACGTAAATTAACTTTCATTCCAATTTTCATGCTCCAAAACCGTTATTGCATACCTGTATGTGGTGCTAATGTTCATGTAATGGGCTGCCGTAGACGTCTTAAGCCCTGAAAAGCTAGATTACATTTAGAATCTTGGAGACATTGTTACCACAAGTCAAAAATGTCACAAGAGGGCATTAATTGTCCTGATAGCTATGGTACATCGTTTTTTAAACGTTTAGTGGCTATGCGGTGAACTTCTTAGCCATGTAGTGGAGCCCCTGTGCTATTTATGGAGTTCCTGCTCATAGGACAGAGCAGGACCAAGCATATCTTACCTTCTGAAGGTTTATAATGTACAGCAATACAGTGAGACTGAGAAGCAAACCCCATAGGCTCCGGACTTTTGATTAAGGTCGTACACACTAAACAAAGGCACATAAAGGCATGCCTCCTGCCTAGCAAAAAACTAGATGGATCCCTGTCGTAATTGGTATGTCACGATTGTTTCGACAAAGATTAGACATCTTACTGAAATGTCATCCCTTTGCAATATCCAGATCAATATATAGTCTCTAACTGAGCTAATGTTTTTACTGTTGTTTTCGGCTATAGATTTATTTGGATGGTTTCATTTTTCTGGAGCAAAAGTAAGACTAATGGCTTTGAACATCTCCTCTGCGGCCTTAAGTAAGCTGTTTAGATATAAACCAGTTTAACCCTCTCACAGGTGCATGTTATGTAGCTGATGCTACAGACTAATTTATTCCCATTTCCTTTCCTTGAAAAGTGTCTTAAATAGCCACTTATAATAAATTCTGGCATTTAAAATTTACAAATGGCCCTCTGCTATAAAATAAAAGTGGTAGGCTTTCATCACATATGCGTAAATAAGGAGTAACATTAAGATTTAAAGTAATACTCAAACACGGATACTTTCTTCTACCTTTCCAGATTTAAGAGAACTTCTTGTTGAGTAAGTTGGTAGCTGTTGATTGTATTGCCTCTTAAAGGCAGCAGTAAACACAGTATAGAAGAGAAGATAATCATGCAAATGGCCACTCACGGCTGTTTTATTTCAGAGAAGAACATTTTGCAAAGAACACATGTAAGCTTAAAGTGGGAGTTAAAAAAAATTCCTTGCTATGGAAGTTTTATTGACGCACAGGCTGCTTTTCTTGCTGAGGTTCTATGTCAGCAAGAAAGTGCTTGGCCATGTCACTCACGTGACCATGCAGCAGCATCATCTTGATGAGTTGGGAAATTTCGTAGCTGAATTGATGGGTGCTGTGGCAGGTTGCAGTTCACATTCTGAAAAAGATCGGCGCTGTAGTGTGTCTTGAAATTTTCTAATTGGTTGAGAGAGGTCATGGAGCCTTGTGATATGTCACACGTCAGCCCATCAATCAGTGGGCACTTGGCCAGATCTCGTGACCTGATTTCACCAGCCTATGGACTGAGCAGGGAATTTCATAACCGAGTTGCCAGGGCTTGTGACATCATCATCCACAGCATCGCAGAGCAGCATTGCAAAGTTCCGGTGAAGAAAGGAATTTTGCTGAAAGGGCAGAAAAAAAAAATTAGAAATGGCAGAAAAATCCAGTTGAAACCGGTTCTTGGCAGGAAAACATAGCTCGAGCAATAGCGTAATACAAAAAGGCAGGAAAAATCATTGTTTTAAAATTTTGGAATACCGTGCCAGAACTAACATGTATGCCAGTTCCTTTTTTGTTCGATCCATCAGTGAATGGAATCGGCTTTCAGGTCATGGAGTGTGCTCCATAAACGAAGATGTGTTTTTTTTCACTCTGTAACCACTCTGCTGTAGTGCCCTCGGGCTAAGCGGGGCAATCATTGAATAAAGAATGAAGAAAAAAATGCGAGGAAAAAAAGCACCATGGTTGCAGCAGCATGCTCTAAGGTAGATTCAAGTGTTATTGCATTTCACTTTCAAGTTATGCCAAGTGTGCCCCCAAGTTTTTCTCCAAACTCATTCAAATTTATGATAAGCCAAAAAGAAAAACCATGCATCTAGAGAGGCATTGCTGATAAAAGCAGCCATATACATATTCTGCAAGCACAGGTTGAGAAAGCCACAGAAAAAATCCTTGGGATATTGACTCTCTTCATTCCATTTGCTTGGTGTTGGGATCGTAATGCCAAGCACTAGGAGCAATTCTATGAGCTAACCACTTTTCTTCACCTTTGCAGAAAAGAGGGCGCTGATCAGTCGCATGTATGGAAGGGCAGAGCCCGGCACGTTGACGGCCATCATGGGTCCTTCTGGTGCCGGCAAGACCACACTCATGAATGTACTCTCTGGCCACTAGTGAGTGCATTTTTCCTCAGCATTCAAAGTGCAATGTTTGCTGATGCTTATGATCATCAGAGCTTGATTTTCCACCTTCTCGTTTAAATTTTAAATCTGCTTTTTGTCTGATAAGGCTTGAGTTGATTAAGTAAGGCTGTGTCCTGTCTCTCATGTTTTATTTTTTTTAGCCTTTAAACATTCAACAGATGATTTTTAACAAATGTAAGACATCTTACATGAGCCAGTTAAATACTTTAACTGCTTCTAAGGTTTGGTCTGCACTTTTACTGTGGTGGGGACATTGACAGGTTGCACATTTCATTGCTGTTGCTAATATTTTGGAGGACAGTGACAGCCTAAGAATTTTGAGAGTATTGCTACTGTGCTGCTGAAGTTTTTGAGCTCTTTATACTGTTAAGAAAACACTGCTACTTTTGACATCACTTAACTACACTGCTAGCTACAGTTCACTCTGATGCAGCAAATAGAATGCAGGAAAAAGGAGAAAAAATAAAAGTGGGAGGAAAGAAATGAGAATTTTTCAGTCAGACTTGGCACCCCTCAGGTGCAGTCATACTGTCACCAGTTTTAGTGAGAAAGAGCTCATTATGTGTTGTTCTCACCCATTTAAGACTGAATGACATCTTAGCTTTCCGGGAGCTGTTTGTACTAGGGGATAGTTGGCTACGTGTGATGTAGTATGGTTAATGAGGTTCAACATCTCAAAGTGCCATCAGCTATGAGAAATGTTGATGTGGAGGGCTTCGGAATTTCGACCACCTAGGGTTTCTAATATACGCCGATATCGCACAGCACACAGGTGCCTCGCATTTCACCTAGATTGAAACGCGGTCACCACAGCCAGGATTGAAACAGGTCCTGAGGCTCAGGTGTCAGGTCAGTCTCGGCAAGCTTACTGCCATTGAGAACTGTATGGCAAGGGGTGCAGTTCTATCCCACTTCTTCTCGAGCCAGCTGTCGCTCAACTGAAGCGCCGCTGAAAATGCCAGCGTAATAGTTTAATGATGATTGGTATATACCATAGTTTCAGTCCAGCAAATACTCCTGCTTCCTCCAGAGTGTACCTCAAACTGTGCATGCTTTCTGTGGGTTACGATTGGTTCAGCGCAAAATGTACTATGGTGGTTAGTATTATAATCTATCCTTGTACATCAACACAAAACACAAAAGTAAGTAGTGACCAAATTAGAGATATGAGAGAGCACTAAACAAGGGTTGAAGGGGAGCCTCAGTGAGCCATGTTCTTTCGCTTATTCTACCCCAAATTAGAGATAATGGCATACCCAGAGCAGTACTTCCAAGTGTATGTAAGCCTGGCATTTCTGACCAAACGGATATGCTTTTGTTGCAGCGACAAAGGCTACCAGGGTGAAGTGCAGGTCAACGGCTGGGTGCGTGACACAGAACTGTTCAACCAGCAGAGCTGCTACGTCATGCAGGATGACTGCCTCCTCCCAGAACTAACTGTGCGTGAAGCGCTCACCATGAGTGTCCAGCTACGCATGCCGTCCCTCAACCGCTCCAAGCGCGAGCAGCTGGTCAGCACCACCTTTGTTGTTTCCTAGCAGTAACGTCTCCTTTTGGAGGCACGCTGGTAAAGCACAGATTTGCTGAGAGCTTTAGCGACATTGACAGGGCCTTCGGTCTGTTTTAGACTATTATCTGGTGCCTTAACTTGTGACAATGTTGCTTTTAGGCATGCGTAGGCTCAAGCTAGTTCATTACGTATGGTTGAGCATCTACAGGGGTCTCAAACTCTTATTGCATGGTGGTTGCCTGTTATCCTGAACTCGGAGCAGACTTTTTGAGTTTCAGCAAAGAGAATAGATGCCATACTTTTGAACGTGGAAATGACACTTGTGTCACTTGACGCCGCAGAGTTGGTAAAACTATCTCATCCAAAAAAGCGTAAAACTTCAGCACACCTACACTGGCAAACTGGGGTCATAATGTGCTGCTTTTTTTGAAGTTTAGTAAGTGTCATTTGCAACTTCGACTCAGGATCGTCGACTCGTACAGTAGAGGGTAATGTGAGAATTTTTTTTAACTTCTTGGAAAGTCTGCTAATGTCTCGACGCTGAATTTAAAATTCATCGAGATTACAGAACAGATTTGTGAATTCATTGCAATATTTTTGAGCAACAAGGGAGCCAAGGGCCCCTCAAGCTGCTTCCATACCGCTTTTTTTCTTGACCTTCTCCATATATATTATGGAAATAAACAATTGAATTAAATTGAACACATTCTAGTAGTTTGAGAGTTGAGTGGTCTGTCATTCACCATTATCTTGTGCTGCCAGAGTTGTAACTTGATCTTAAGTGCACAAACGTCCTCGTTCATTTTTCTGTTATTTTTGTGTCCGCTTAAGCTTTGTTTTGAGGATGCACAGGTGATTGCATATTTCTGGCTGTGAGAAACGCAAGGAACAAAGCCATTTCTCACCTGACCGTTCAATGGCTGGCTTATTTTTTTTCTGTAAACAGGAGAAAGAAAAGCATTTGGAATATTCCTGTCAGTGATATTGCTATTGCTGCATGTGCTCGACCTAGCTCTCCACACACTGTGTTCGCCGATGGTCTTTGGGTCCTAGTATCTTCGAAAAAATGCCCATCTTACATTTCCTTCAAAAGGTTGTCAGTTTCCTCTCGGAGGTGAAAATATATTTTTAGCACTTTTTTTGGTTAGAGATGAAGGGAAAACGTTTTTGTTCTACAGTGGGTGTTGTTGGGCTGATGTTGAAGATGGTTATGATATGGTAAACAGTAGTTGGGGTAACATGTAGTTTTTCTCTGGCCACATGCAGGTGGACGAAGCGATGTCAAGGTGGGGGCTGGACACCTGTCAGCACACACGTACCAGCAACTTGTCGGGAGGCCAACGCAAACGCCTTGCCATCTCCCAGGAGCTGATCAGCAACCCACCCGTCATATTCCTCGATGAGCCCACCAGGTCAGGAGGGCTGCACATAGTCACTTGCTAAATCAGTAACTAGTGCAGAGGTGTAATGATTAAGCCAAGTGCAGTCACTATGAATTGACTGATGTATGTGCAGCTCAAGGCAGTGCTTTTGTGAGTGACATATGAGGTAGCATTTTGAGCTGAAATGCACAGAGTTGAAGTGATTATATAGTGACAACTAAGTTACAAATATAAAAACATTTGGACATATTAAGAGGATTGTGGTTACTCTAAAAGGGTGAGAAGCTGAAATTTCAGTCTTTGACATAGAAGAGAATCTACCTTATGCAGTCAATGTTCAAAAAAGTGTCTACGTGTGTTGTTTCAAATTCAGCGAAGCATAATGTACATGTCTAGCCTGAGCGTTTATGATTTATGATATTTCCTGTACTCTATTGTTAGCTGCCTAAATGATGCATGGCTGATTGACTTCACAGGTTTAAAGGGACAATGAGGAGAGCCTCATTTAATTTTTGTCAGTACAATTATATTGATTGTTTGCCTTTTTTTTTTTTTATAAATGTGCAGACATTTCTTCGGCAGCAAAGGAATCGCATACTGATGAGAGAACTGTATTTAAGTATGGAAACTTTTTTTTTTTTTCCTCTTCACTTGACTCTAACTTGGAATCTCAAGGCCAAAAAGGACTTGGCGATCACCTCTGGAAGGGAATGACAGTGTAGCCTAGCTGCGGGGATCCACATGTAAAAAAGTCATCTTTGTGTCACCATAGTTTTGTTGCGCAAATGGCTGGTGATTTCATCTTTTTTTAAATCTTTTACTTCGGGTGGAAGTGCCCTTTTTGTCATAGAAGGCAGTATAGTCTACTAATAAAGGCCTAATATATATAGCAATTTGGCCCTCAGCCTCCCTTTGAACCTTCTCTGATGTGGAGATCGCCGACCTGGGATTATATACTGTGCTTCTTTCTTCTAGTGGCTTGGACAGCATGTCAGCCCTCCGATGTGTGAAAGTAATGAAGTCTCTGGCTGCAGCAGGCCACACGGTGCTGTGTTCTATACACAATCCAAGCGCCAAGCTCTTCTCGCACTTCGACAGGGTGAGACAGCGATCCTATGATAATCCTCCTCACCTTTTCAAATCTGTTATAGCACACAGGCGGCACAAAATGTTTCAGCTGAACTATCTGCCCATTTTTACATGTACATGTGCAGTCAAATGTTTTTCGAAAACAGTGGCAATGAAAAAAAAAATTATCCCAACTTTTGCACACTGCCAGAAATATACAGCCTAATTCTGAGCGTACAACTGACTCTGTGCATCAATAGTTCTCAAGAAATGTACCTTTGATGCAAAAAAAAAAAAAAGCGGGAACACTAACTTCACCTTGAGGGTAGTATGGTCTGTTACCTTGGCTGACGCATATGTCGACTCAGATAACCTTAGTGCAGGGTGCTTATGGGGTCAGGTGTGTTAATTAAATATATACTGTATTTACTCGTGTATAACCTGCACTACAATTTGAAAAAATGCATTTAAAAAGTGGGGGTGTGGGTTATCTGAGAGTATTTATTTGGGGGGGAAGGGGGGGGGGGGCTACACGGCAATGTGCGGACTCCCCGCATAGTTCGCCATCCCCATCATCATCGACGCTTGTCAAGCCGATGAGCCAACAAAAGGCATAGCCAAATCCACATCCATAGCATAGTCTGTTTATTCTCCACTCCATTGGTCATGCTTTGTTCAGCCAGTGGCTGTTGACACTTTTCTCAGGTGCTGTTTCAACACCCATTCAACCATGTTTGCACTGTTGGCCTGCTTTATTTTGCTGTCTTGGATGCGACTCGGCGGCAGTCTTTCACAGCAAAAGAGAAACTAAAGATTGTAGCCACTGCTGAAGAAATCGGCAACAGTGCTACAGCAAAACAACATGATGTTAACGAGTTGTGCATTTGTGACTGGAGGAAGAAAAAAAATCTTGAAACAGCGAACCGGGACAGGCGAGCGTTTCATGGTCCAAAGAGTGGTTTGTACCCCCACCTCGAGACGCAGCTTGCCAAGTTCATTGAGGAGCAGAGGAGTCGTGGCCACGCTGTTTCGGCAGAGATGGCTCAAATGAAAGCCCTGAAGCTAGCCCAGGAAATAAACATTCCACGCAAGTTTCATGCAAGCCGTGGATGGCTTTAGTGTGCTTTAAGACACAACATGGACTTTCGATGCAACGGCAAACAACAGTGTTCCAGCGGTTTCCTAATGCTTACGAGAAAAAGTTGTTGAGCTTTCAACAATATGTCTTCAGACTTCAGAAGGAGCACAACTATTTGCTGTCTCAGGCGGGAAAGGCCGATCAGACCACAGTGTACTTTGAGATGCCAATGGACATGACTGGAAAAAAAAGGGTTCTAACTCAGCCAGCGTGCTGACCGGTGGAAAGGCCAAGTTGCACTGCACAGTGATGTTATGTGCTTTGGCTGATGAGAAGAAACTGTGCAGGTATGTAATATTCAAACGCAAGATGCTACCTAGCATACCACTGCCCCAGGGAATCATTGTGCGCGCGGATGAAAATTCCTGGATGAACAGTAGCCTCGTTGCTGACTGGATCCGAGTAATCTGGGAGCGAAGACCAGGTGCCTTGCTGGCACACCGGTCGATGCTGGTGCTGGATTCCTTCCAAGGCCACTGCATTGATACGGTGAAGGCTCGCCTTGCTGAGACTGGCACCGGCCTCGTTGTGATACCTGGCAGTATGAGGTTCATGCTACAGCCACGCGACGTGTGCCTGAACAAACCGTTAAAGGCACATGTGAAGTGGCTATATACCCAGCCGATGGCCGACGGCCTTTATGCCCTCACACCAACTAGACACGTGTGAAGGCCGATATTCCACTGCTCTGCCAGTGGATCGTCGATGCGTGGAAAGCGATACCGGCCGACTTAGTGCACAAAAGCTTTAAAAAATGTGCCATTAGTAACAGCTTGCATGGATCTGAGGACGACTACGTCTCTGAGAGTGGCCTCAACAATTGAAATTGGATTAGTAGTGACGTTGTGATTGTCATTTTAATACATAAATGTCCTGAAAGTGAAATGAGCATCGAGTCTGTAGTTGTATCTTTCCAGTGCTCATTTTTTTTTCTTTTCAGATAAACATGCAGATTATAAGCAAAGACTTTTTTTTTTTTTTTTCAGAGTAAGTTATGGGGGGCGGGTTATATGTAGTGGCGGGTATAAGCAAGTAAATATGGTATATACTCACATATTCCACTACTGTACCTTATCTCTAAAAGGCTGTTTTTTTTTTCTGTCACCAAATGAACACGCCCGTTTTTCTTGGTGAGCAGTCTTGGGCTGATGATAGTAAATGCTAACAGGCAGTCTATTTTGAGTGCCGAAACAAAACTGTGCAATTCATACTTTATGCTTTGGAATCAGCAGCCAGGGGGAATGTTCCAAAAGCACTTTGAGGGCTAATTAGCACCGTGGCGGGCTGGTATACATGCATAATGAATCACCAACTAGCCCGTACTCTTACCCTACTGGCCCCTAAAACTTTCTCTGTTCAAACTGCTACCTTAAAAGCTGTAGCAACTTTAGCAGTTACGCTGTGCTGAGTGCTGTGAAATGTGCCAGCGTGAACTCTCGATGCGCTCTCTATAGACAGCCTTCTGAGATGCGATAATGGTTGGGTATGCTTTTGAGCATGGAGACCAAGCTGCTGTATGGTTGCATTCTGTTTTGTATAGAAGACGAGTTGTGCTGGATAAAGTATTCGTTCCACGATTCTTCTTCTTATTGGGGGCCATTTTCACTGCTTCAGATTATTTCTTAATGCTTTACTAATAAGCGTATCCCTGCACCACCCTCTTCCCCCTAACCTTGCCTTAAAAATTTAGGGGAAAACAAAAAGTGTTCATTGCGCAAGCAAACATGGTGCTATTATTTGTCCCTGCAGTCAAAAGTAGTCACTCAGGAATTGGGAGGGGGGGGGGGGGGTTGGGTACAGGGATCATTGTGATATTGATGAGATTGCTGTAATATTAAAGAGCTGTGAGTGATTTCCATAGTGTAAACATTAAAGTAAATATGACATTGCAAACCAACCTTCACAGAAAGTCACGAAGACAATTGAGTGCCATGATGACAGTACAGTAAAAGCTCATTGATTTACATTTCTAGGGACTATAAAATGTATTTAGTTCACAATACTGCAGGTCAAATTGGCCCAGGCCAGTTTTGCTTAGTACTATGTCCAAGTTATTGAGTAGACAAAAAAAAAATCAATAAATGCATGCGTCTTTCATCAACACACAAAGTATAGTCAAGGATGCTCACCTGCTTTCCAACAGAAACTCATGTGGATACCATTTTTCTAAGTCAGGCTTCCAGGTGCTCAGCAGTTCATGGCTTCTTGTCGGGAGAGCCCGTCCTTCAGGGCCCATAAAATTTTTCCACTTTCCTAGCCAAGTCTGTCTTAGCACTTTAGCCATTTTGCCAGCTTTGCCATTGGCGGAGGGTGCAGTGCACGGGTGCACAACCAAATAGCACCAAAAATCAAGTTCCATAGATGAGGTGCACTAAACCCAACAGTCCTCGATAAAGCAGCATACAAGGATGCAGTGCAACTACAGCAACAAAATGTCCAAATGGCACAAACGATCGCAAGTGAAAAAAGTTAGCTGTGGTTTAGCTTGCGGTTAAACCTGGAGTTATGCTAGATCAATCTGCATGGCTACGCTTAGGTTCGGCGTCAAAGTAAAGACATGGCTTTTGCACATAGTAGTTTGCTCTATGGTTTCAGCTTTATTTATGCCATAGGGGAATCACTTCACATATGAGCACCCCTTGCCTCTCGTCGGTGACCATTCTCATTCGGATGCAGAAGACTTGTGGTGGTATGACGTCGTTCTACATCCAACTCTACATCGCCGTCACAGCGTTCGACCGAAGCTTCTATCCTAGCAACGCGCTGTTATCGTTCGCCTCTACCAACTACAGAGTTATCTGTGTTCTCTTCTTTTACTTTTTCTCCTTCTTCTTTTTCTTCTTCTGATTTCCTTCTTGTTCTTCTTTTTCCTCTTCTTTTTCTTCTTCGAACAGGCACGGCGAAATGGCGTGACTGTGGCCAGTGTAGCTCTCGCTACAAAAATGACGAAAAGTGCCTCTCCGGCCGCAAGTTGAGCCAAGCTGATTAATTGATGCCCATGGCAATGCTGCATTTGTGCATTGCTTTTGTGCTACGTTTGCCTTAATTTCGTGTCCGAGCCTCGATATAATCGAATTATTCAATGTGCGGTCAAATCCATCCAAATTAAACAGTTTTGTCCCATAGGCTCCTATGTATAGTTGTATAGGGATCAATTGTGAAAGTCAAATTATCCGATTTTTCAAATTAATGGGAGTCGAACTAACGAGTCTTCACTGTAGTGGATCGGTCATTCAATTAAAAGGATTTTCAGTTTGCTCTTTGACCATGACTGACTAGTAAATGAGTTGTACAGACCAGTCATGTGCTCTTTTTCATTTCTTTTGTTCTCACATTTGAAGTACAATCTATATTTTGGTGTAAATGAGGTGCCACATGCCGAATTCATATTGGGCGACTCGTTTCACTAAATTGTCACACCAGAGGCAGCATGTGAATTAATATTCATAGTTTTTAAAGGCCAGATAGTGCAATAAAAGTGAATTGATTGGCACATTTCACATTTAGATGTTTAGTGTGCATTTAAAGTAACTGGTAACCGATTTAAAACTTACACGATTTAAAAGTGACAAGACAGAAGAGAAGCCTGTGGTGTCCATTGATATAAACAATAAATGAGGAAGGCTTACTGAGCTTAACAATCTTGCACGAAAATTTCTTCATCTTAGCTATCAACAAATAATCAAGCTAACCTTGAATTACAAGTAGATAAATGCTGAAATAAGCACGTTGGAGTCAAAAGCTAAAGTGAGAGGCACATCCTCAACCACACAGATTAAAGTGCAGCTGCTGTTAATTGCTTGTTGTTAAGGGTTCAGGTTAATATTAGCATCACAGATTGTGGCAAGCATTACAAGCTATAGCCTTTTGAGTTAACGGGCAGATGCAGGTGATATTAGAGGAGGGAATCTATTTCTGCCATTTAACGCATGCTGTAAAAAAATATTGTATGCAACAGTATGGTCCTACTTCATCTGACCCTTTTCTGTAACTGTTAAGATTAAAGACTACATATTTGGTTTGAAACTTATATTGGGAGCTGCATGACAAACAAAGAGCATGCTCCTTAATTTGCATAATGGGCATGTTATATGTTGACACATTTGCATCACAGTGTCACAGGTAACCGAAGTAGCAAGGTTTCTTTGTGAGGCAATAGAAGACATTGTTTTTGTCTCTGTTGGTGCTTCACAATTGGCAACTGATACCTTCTGCTCAGCTTTTTATTTGTGCATGCTTTCTCTTGCTTTCCTTTTTTCATTCCATTGGGAAATGCACAGCTCTACATGATCTCTGAGGGAATGTGCATCTACAACGGGCCTGTGGACAAGCTGCTGTCCTTCCTGTCTGCCCAGAACCTGCACTGCCCCATTTACCACAATCCAGCCGACTTCAGTGAGTCTACATGCTACTAATATGTACATACCTTCCTCTCTTGATTTAATTTGTTTGTAGCACATTTATGGTTTGGCGCATGCATAAAACTGCTTAAAGGTAAAAATTTTCTACATTTTGTTGAGCATCAAATCAAATTAAATCATATTAAATTAAACCAAGAATTTTCTTATCTGGCTTTCTTCTGGGTTTTGAACCATGAAAGTCGCCTACAAAGATATCTTATTGAATGCTTCAAAATGGGCTGCTTGTGGAACATAAGCCGGGTCTGCTCTGTGCTCAGGCCAGAGAGAAAAATGGTTGTATGAACTCTGGCAGTTGTATTAAATGATTTAGGATGTTCAAAAGAGTTAAATTTCTTTCTCATCAAGTACCTTGCTACTCCTCCTCTCTGCCATCAAAATATATGATCTACCTGCTTTTACTGGGAAAGCATTATTTGTCTCATCGTCAGGGGAAACCAATGTTGGCCAAATTTAGTCACAGAAAGTGTCTTAAAACCTGTGATGACATCATTAACAGAAGAGCCATGGCAACCCTGTGTTGAAACCCAGGCTAACAACCAGAAATTTCTGGTTTGGTTGGTTTGGTTTATGGTATTGTAACGCCCCAAAACAACTCAGGCTATGAGGGATGCCATAGAAAAGGATTCTGGAACCAAAATTTTGGGGTCTAGCATTGCTCCCCAAAAAGTTTGAATGTACTTTCCCCACCTTCCAAATTTTAGCAGCTGGCTCAGTCCGACAGATCACGTAGCCAACACAACCAAAAACATTAGTTGAAATCACAAGAAATGGCAACATTCGCAATGAAATGCTTTCGCGTTAATATCACGCAAGTCCCTGAAGTGTCATAATTGTATTCTTTTTTTGTTCTGACTCTCTCTCTCTTTTGCCTGCGTGGTTGTACCTTGTTTCTTTTCAATTTTTTATTCTATTTCAAGGATTTGCCATGTGGAATAAGCTAAGGCTGTCAATAAGCTACATTGGGTTATCATCTTACAGAAACTTTAGCAGGCTGTCTTAGCCGCTACAGGTTAGCCACAGGAGCAGGTTTTTCTTGATTGTAACCAGAAGTCCAACTTCCGATCACTTTCCTTTCTTTTTTTCTTTTTTGAGGCCTGCATCTTGGTGATTGCATAACTGCTTGCTGAAGGTGCCATATTTACACTAATATAATGCGATTATCTAGTTTTTTTCTGAAGAAAGTCCCTGGCACTGTATTGCGAACCATGCTCCAAAGATTACATGACTTCTTTCTCTCCTAAATTTCGTATTTCCAACATTTGGCTCACTTTTCATCCAAGAGGAAACACAAGATTGCCATTTTAACTGCTTGCTGTGCATGTATGTGCAGTCACGGAAATAGCTTCTGGCGAGTATGGCAACCTGAACAAGCAATTGGCCAAGTCGTTCACACCTGATAATATGGAGGAAGTCAGCGAGAAGAAGTTGGACCATCCCGTGCTGACAGAGTATGGGGGCAAGATCATGAATAAGAAGGTGGGTGAGAAGCCTTAAGTGCTCTCCATAAATCCTGTTGCAGGCAAACTACCCTTCAAAGCATATCATTTGAAGCTCTGTCATTTGCAGTGCACTTGGCCCTCTTTGCTCAGCCGTAAATCATATACATAGTTTTAGCAGGTTATAACTCTAATCACTAAAATTAAAAAAAAAAAGAAAAAAGAAAGTGCATATGTGTCGCGTTCATAAAATAAGCACGCTAGAATTTTCATATGACATGGGGGGCCACCTGCTCAGCAGGTAGGAGGAGTAAAGGTATTTAAACATGGCACTTGCATCTAGACTAATGAAAGTGCATGTCAATAATGTAAGCTTTCCAGCTCGCCAGAAATTAGGCTTCTTAAGACATAAGTAAGGCAGGTCTTCAAGTACATTGAGAAACAAAGCGTAGAAAGCCACAGTAAGACCATCTATAGAGCACACAAGCATTATACAAGACCTGCATTTGCTAGGAAGTTATAGCAAAAAGAAAAAAAGTTAGATGTTAGCTGCTTAAATCGAATATACATAATTTCTATAAATGTCACAATTCTATATCCTGTGCACTGCGTGGAAAACAGCTGCAGTGCTTGCAACAGCACAGGAGAATTGCTTGAAATAAATTCCTCAGTTGCCTGTACTTTTCTAAACTAGGCATAGATAACCAAGAATGCATAAATATGCACTCAACCAAAAAATGCTTGCCGTAAGCATAATCACTATACCGAGTGTTTCAGCGAATGCTTTCAGAAATTTCTGAAAAGAGTGGGTTCAAAATAGAAAAAGAATATTTGCAGGAACAACATATCACCTGCGCTGGGCACAGTTGTTGCAGAACACTTCTAGTTATGCAGTTAATTAACTAAAAGTCATTAAATAGCTAATTATCGCAGCTTGGTGGTTAGCCTCAATGTGGAGCTCAAAGCCGCAGACGAGACGATGCTGTATCTGGCTTTGAAACGAGAAAGGACTCATTTTCTAAAGCTGCGCAGGAGGAAGCCTGAAGCGTTTTTTTCGTATGAAACCGAAGCTGAGCGCAAGAGACTCAGAGGAAGCTATGTACTGACGCAACATCCGGTGATGATGATCACCATCATTATTCGGTGATGGTTGTTACAGTACTCAGTTCAAACTTCAAGCTATATTGCACAGCGTCATGTACATTCTTTTACCTCACAGCTTGATGCAAAGGAAAGGCTAGTCACTACCAAACGTGTGGTCATTATTTTTTAGAGTGACAGAATGATGATATAAAGCGTACGACCCATCACAGTAGAGCAGGCAGTTCGAATTTAGTGCTGTGGTCACTGCAACACACCTTCACTGGACATCGCATCTCTACTGAGCTTCCTGTGGATCCTTCGCGCTCAGTTTCGGTATCGTATTGAAAAAAAAAAATGTTGAATTTCTGCGTGCTGCAGGGCTTTTGAAAATTAGCTTTTCTTCATTTCAAAAAGTGATATGGCATCGTCTTGCTCGTGACTTCGAATTCCTCATTAGGACCAACCACCCAACTGTGCTAACTAAGAATTAAATAGGCTTGAGTTAATTAGGTGCATAATTAAAGGAGTCTTGAAGCTAATTGTGTCCACCACGCCTGAGGGTTTGTTCCTGCAAATATTTTTCTGTTTTGGGCTCACTATATCCAGAAACATTTTGAGGTGTTCACTGAAATACCTGTTATATAGATCCTAATTTTTTTTTTTGTAGAAATTTCTTAATGTCTAAGGTCACAGACTGGAACACACGGCCTTCTGTGCCTGTCCTCAGTGAGTAGTTCGCTAGTACAGTAACGCTGTTCACTGTGTACAAGTGTTGAGCAATTGATACTAGCTGCAGCATATACATAATGATAAAGGCATCTGCCTTCTTCAGCGGTAGGCATGCCCCTAGGTAGCACCGAAGCATTAGAGCAATATTACATTTTTGTTTCAGTCGAACGGTATTTTAATGCTGTTAATGATCTTTTTTTCTAATGTATTAGCAATGATGCATATAAAGATTGGTATAATGTTCCCATAAACATTTAAGCAACATAACTCTAATATGTATACAACATAAATGTATTTTATGAAAATGTAGAGCAACCCTGCACAAGCATACGTAGACCCACCGCTCATGATAGTATACACAGCTTGCATGTTTTGCAAAGACCACAATTAATACAGCACAACTCCATAATACAGCACCATTTCTACACTTCTGAATAACATTTCTGAACAAATAGCATAAAGTCAACCCTTTATATTCATCGCCGGCGGGTGCTTCATGAGTGATGGTGGCGAATGGATAATAAGCAAAAATTTCTAACAAAATATTAGAGCTGTGCTTGCATTCTATGGTGGGCATCATCTCAAAGTTCTAGTTGCAAAGAAGTGTTATTGAAAAAACATGGTTACTCAAAGAAAAATGGCAAAAGTGCTATGTTTTTTTATAGTTATATGGTTCAAATATTACATTTAAGAGGCAATATTGAAACAGCATTTGTTTGCAACATTAAACTAATGTTTATAATGCAACACAATATATTATATAATGCTATCATAACATCCAAAAGTCAACATTAGTAAAATGTTTCTTCTGAATGTTCTACTAACATTATTTTTTTGTCACAGAATGTTAAACAACTTTCAGGCAACTTATATAACAATTTTATAACATTATTCTAATGTTCGGTGCTACCTGGAGCACTAGCCAGATAGGATTTTTGGGTTATGACGTTTTGATGGATTAATCCTGATTTATGTTTTTGTAGAACTTGGGCATTAACTGCTTAAAAATAAGGAATGGATGTATGAGGGAAATAAGGTTCAGCAGAGCCGCAGCTGGTCTAGTTGGCAACGTTTTGAGGACGCTTTGGGAGAACTAGGGTATGGCTCTGCACGCATGCTGTTCTCTTCATCTGTAGTTTGCCAGCAGCCATAATACTACTCTTACTGTTGCTATTCAGGACGTTATACCATCTACTGCCAGTGTCTGTAGTTTCAAGGGGAAATGAAACTCCATACATTCCAGAGATCGCACACTTGAAGTGCAGTCATGTTTCACAGGTTTGAACTCCTGTCTTTGCAGGAGAAAGCGGAAGAGATGGAGCTGCACAAGGTGCAAGTGAACTACTTCGTCCAGTTCTTGGTGCTCGTCAGGAGATGCTTCTCTTGCGTTATCAGAAACAAGGTATCATGATTTATGATAGTCTGTGCCATTACGTCATGCCCTGATAGCATTATGCATGGTTTTATTTGTGTTTTATCTCTGTCTTTTCTCAGAACCAGCTAAATGGGTGGTAGTGGGTGGGCAGAGAGGTGTCAAGTACACAGATTTGTGGGGCTTCCTAAAGTTTAATAATCTAGGTGTAGCACGGATTCGACCGCTAATTTTTTTATGCGTCTTCTGACCTGTACGGACCTTTGATGGCGCAGAGCTGTTGAAGCTGAAACAGCATAAGAAGAGAAGTTTGATCATAAATTATTCAGCAGTCTAGATGAATGTGACCTGGTGTTTCATTTAGTATAGTAAGTGTCTTGCACATTATCAGAAAGCAGATAATATGCCATCAAAATTAGGTTTCTGTACACCTTTAAACAAATAGCCTTTCAAAGAAACCAGAAAGAACAGAAGGGAACATTATTACAATAAACGAACTGCTGCAGTCTGTCATTAAAGTAAACCCCCAGTTTATTTAAGCTCGCACTTTGTTCCTGTCAACGTCAGGTATATTTGAGCAGTTATGAAGCTTTTTAGCATTTCAAGGCTTACTGCTTCTCTTCCAGGTGGCAACCCTGCTTCGCCTAGTGTCTTACGTGTCATTTGCACTGATGCTGACGGTGTTGTTTTACGACGTGGGCAACAGCGCCACCCGGGTGATCAGCAACGCCGGCCTTTTCCTACTGTGTCTCACCATCGCTCTGTTCCAGTCAGCCATGCCAACCGTCCTAATCTGTGAGTTTCCCAGAGCGCAGAGTTGCTGGAATAGCACACACAGAATAGGCTTGAGCATTCTTACACCGTTCACGAACACCTATTTCTGCACTATGAAGGGTTCTTCTTAAGTGGGTTATTTTTGCATGCTTATCATACAAAGAGAAGCCATGAGATATGAGGTTACTCAATTACTTTTTTAGGCCTATCACAATCGGAGAACAAAAAGGCTGAGGATATCTTAGCACCTGGTAATGCATGTGAAGCGTTGCAGTTGCTGCTTTTAGTGTTTGTACTTCTTTATCGAAAATGCCTGTGCAATGTGAGAACTGAATAGCTGCACGACACTTTATCCTTGGCAGTTCGCGGTGCCTAATTTATCGGGTGGCGTGGTCTTTCACACGGTGTAGAAGTGGAGTGTGTCAAAGGAGAATTGGAGAAATTTTATTGTACAACGGGACTGCTGTTATGGCTATATTGAAGCCTGTTCGCATAATGTAAACTCCTGTTTAGATTTGAACTTGATTAAAATGAATTCTCAGATAAAATGAATGATGCAAAACCATTTCATTGCTTTTCTATAGGACTCAATGTACGAAAAAATCTGCCTAATATGAACTGTTTTTCATTTCAAGAATTTTCGCGCTACGATATACACAGATACACAAGAGAGCAGGAACCACGTACACAGAACATTGCTGCTTTGCATGAACTGTTTTCTTGGGTCCTTCAATTATGATTAACTTTTTGCAGCGACCCCAAATAAGTCCCACTCTGTGCTATGGCATTCGCGAAGCATACATTCAGCCCTGTTTAGGAAAATAAAATATAACATGCTTCTGCACAAGAAAGTGCATCCTTACAAGATGCCTTCCATGCACTATCGCAAACTGTGGAAAGCTGTCTTGTGAGAGTGTGCTCGTTGGGGCTAAGCTTTCTTGCCGGTGCGGGAAAGGCAGGGCGCCACAGTTCCTGCACTGGCAAAAATCTGATGTGGTTGGATCTCGACATCGCATGTGCATTACGTGCGTGCCGCATACTGTCTCCCCCGCAAACTACTGCCGTGTCTGCGCAAGTGCGCCCATTGATTGGTCCGAGATATAAAAACCCGGAATATCATTTTCAGCCAACACAATACGGATGCGTTAGGATGAACGTCAGCTATGCTGAGATAAAACATGATAAGAGAATCAAGTTGCAGGGCTATTCTGCTGGACACCAAAGTGTTTGGAGCAAGCTGGAAGTAAAAAATCGGAGGGAAAAAACAAAAATAGCAGTCACTGTGAAATGCAATGAGTAAAATGAGTCAGTAGAAAAAAAAAGGAAAGCTAGACCAGCGCCTTTTTCAGTTGTAGGATAACGTGAGCTAGTTTCATTCTTTATGTCTTCAGCTAATTTATTCGACGTCTAATAAAGTCGTGCCTCATTAAGACGACCCCCATTAATATGGACAGCTCCAATTATGGGCAGTTCTTCTGTGGACTAAAACATTTTTAATGTATTTATGCCTCATCAGTATGGAAATTTGCTGTCCGGGCATTGGACGAGATTAAAATGCGTGGAGCGCATTGGGGTCTATGCGTTTCTGTAAGGTTAATATGGGTAGTGATATACGAACAAAATCTCTACTGCCCTAACAAAGTGATTCATTTTTTGCATTCCAAATGCAAACTACTGCACTGTAGTGACGACCCCTTTCTTTCACGATCTTAAGCTTTGCAGTACGAAGTTCCCCACTCATTGAGTCTTGCTACTTTTCCTATTGCATTAATGAAGGACTGGGAAGAAAACTATCTCCAGTTTATGCCACATACATAAAAAGCTACACTCAGTGGCTGTCAGCTGGCTGAACATTGATACGTAGTAGCGATTCGTGGGATGTGAACTGTCGTATTAGGAATTGGGTCCTACAGCCATCAGGAGCATCGAGCACATCATAGACTGCCTGTCAGGCATGCGAAGCTGCACCGCATTATTTCAAGCATGATGGTAACCAGATTAGTTGGCGTGCAACTATTATCGATGATTTCTGTGTCACATATTTTATCTATTTAGCGTTTACTGCCAGCCTCAAAGAGGCTGTTGCAGGATTGGGTGAAGAAAAACAGAGCCACATAAGGGATGCACAGTACAGTAAAAGCTCGTTAATTCGAAATCGCTTAATTCGAACCGCCGGTTAATTCGAACTGATGCCCGGGTCCCTGCAAAGCCCTATGTATATCAATGGGCCGGAACGCCCGATAATTCGAACGTACCGGTACTCACGTCGGTTAATTCGAACTAGGAGCCGGCAGCCGACATTGCTTCTCGTAAATAGAAGTCGCCTCGTAACGAGTACAATGCATTGAAATTTTTTTTTTTAATATGCACAGCGACGAGAATAAATAAGCAGCGCGCATTTTTGCACGCATGAGGCGAGCCGCCTATTTCCTTGCTGGAGCCTCCGGCGTTGTTGTTGTTGCGACTGAGGGAAGGATGAAAAGGAAAGTGCACGGGCCTGCCGCTGCCGCGTGCAGATAGAGGAGAGTTCAAAGATAAGAGGAAAGAAAGAAAAGAAAAGAAGCGCGTTTCTCTGACGCGCGGGTGGCGCGGGCGCCGCCGCCGCCGATGCTCCGGAGCAAGCCGTTTCAGATTTTCGTTGCGCTGCGGCGGCTGCGATCGGTAGAGTGCACGAGTAGTCTTTTCTTGTCGCATTTTGCATGAGCTTGCTCGTTTGTGTGGTATCTCGCCGCTGACGTCTCATCGACTGTGCCGATCATGGCGAGCCGTGGAAAGTACTCGGCAAAGGATTTAAAGACTAAAGTTGATATATTGCAGGCGGTTCAACGTGGTCTCTTAACGAAGACAGCGATTGCCGAAAAGTATGGCATCAAAAAAAGCATGTTGTCTACCTACATCAAGAACAAGGACTCTATCATCGATGCTTACCAAAAGGAGATTGAGCCCTCGCGGAAAAGACTACGGACGTCGGCTCACCCCGAGATGGAGACTGCTGTCATTACGTGGATAAAGGATGTTCGCAGCAGGAATGTTCCATTAAGTGGACCCATAATTGCTGCGAAGGCAGCGGACTTCGCCAACCAAATGGGCATCAGCGACTTCAATGCATCGGAAGGCTGGTTATCACGCTTTAAGGCCCGCCACGGGCTGAGGTTTAAGAACGTCTGCGGAGAGGCAGCCGCAGTCGACAAAGAAACCTGCGAAAATTGGGTCTCAGGTGAATTGAAGGAATATCTCGCCGATTACCCGCTCAGCGATGTTTTCAATGCTGATGAAACCGCACTTTATTTTAAGTTGCTCCCAAACAAGACTGTGAGCTATAAAGGTGATGCGTGCTCGGGCGGAAAGCGCAGCAAGGAAAGAGTTACCGTGCTAGTGTGCGCGAATGTGACGGGCACGGAACGGTGCTGCTTGCTCGTGATAGGCAAAGCAGTGAAGCCGCGTTGCTTTAAAGGCGTGAAGACTCTCCCTGTTGAGTACACTTCTAACAAGAAGTCGTGGATGACGCGAGCAATCTTCACGGACTGGTTGCGCACACTAGACAGAAAGTTTGCGGCACAGAATAGAAATATTCTTTTGTTCGTCGACAACTGTTCGGCACATTGTGACATCAATGGACTGAAGGCGATTCGTCTGGCATTTTTGCCAAAAAACACTACTGCTGTGCTGCAGCCTATGGACCTTGGGATTATTAAAAATCTAAAGACTCTGTACAGGTGCCACCTCCTAGAACGGATTCTTATATGCATGGAAAGCGGGAAGCCGTATGATGTCAACCTGCTCGGAGCTTGCCACATGCTGGCAACATCGTGGAACGCCGTCAAGGCAGACACTATCGCCAACTGTTTCCGCAAGTGTGGCTTCAGTGAAACCACAGAAGCCTGCTGCACAGCCGACTTAGATGTTCAAGTGGATCAAGATGATGGCTCCATCGTGCTGGACCCTGCCTACGCTGTTTTATCGGAGGGTGTGGACTTCGAGAGCTTTGTCGACGTAGACAACGGCGTGGAGACAACGGGGCCTTTAACTGATGCCAAGATTATCGAGGCTGCGTCCAGTCAGCAGCACGGCTCACGCGCGGCGAGCACGCCTGACAGCGACGACGAGTCCGACAAAGAGGACGATCCGTTGCCTCCTCCGAGCGCATGTGAAGCAGCATCGGGACTCGATCTGGCTGCGCGCTATTTCTCCACCGATGAGAATTCGGATGCTGCACTGGAGATGTTGGGCAAGTTGCAGACAATGCTTCTCGAGTCGCGGCGAAGAAAGCGCAAACAAATGCAAATCACCGATTATTTTTCATGTTGATATGCTTCGATCATTATTCTTTTGTTAATAAACATGTTTTTGAAGCATAAATAGTGTCATATTTCATCACTAGGCCTGACGCTCACGTGGGTACATTTATCATTAGTTCCAGGTGCATAAATTGATTGGATATCTTTATTTCCTTTGGTGTTTGGACTCGCATGATTTTAATACCCGCAATCGCCGACCTCAAAGAGTAGTAGTGCGTATTCCTCGATAACGATCCCAGATATGGCTATTTTGGCTTCGGCCCTAGCAGCCAAATGCAGTGGCCATCTTTTTTTTTCTTTCTTTTTTTTTTTTGCCGCCCGCTCGTTAATTCAAACTCCGCTTAATTCGCACAATTTCTCAGTACCCCACGAGTTCGAATTAATGAGCTTTTACTCGTTATAACGAACCTCGTTATAACGAACACGGATACAGCGAATTATCGGATATAACGAAGTAAAAGCAAAGTTTGGTTGGCTGTGCTTTATTTCTATGGGAGTTCTATTTGTATAATGAAATGAAAAACTGAAAATTCGACACTAAATCGGTTATAACGAAGCATATTTCGTATTCACACGACTCAAAATTCGCAAAGAAGCAAAAAAAAATTTTTCAAAACGCTAAATTTCGGTTTTATCAATCGCCTCCACCTAAAATGTGTTTGAATCACCCGCGCTTTCGCACGCCATGCCATCTAGGGACCGCGAATGAATCTAGCATCAACGGCTGCCTGGCATGTGATCTACACGTGATCGAACCACCGCCCGCGTGCCCCTGCCCCTACTTTTTGCCGACCTGCACGTGTGCTCACTTTCCTCGAGGTTGTGCCGTCGTCTTGCGGCATGGCGACGCTGAAACGCAAAGCAGTTTCTCTTGAAACAAAGATAAAAATATTCAGGGCGGTCGACAGCGGGCGCAAGAAGAAAGAGATTGCCGCAGACTTCGGCGTTGCGCCTAGCACTCTGTCAACCACACTGAGAGCAAGGCAGAAGATAGAAAACGTGTACTCTGCAGGCGCCGTGAAGAACGACAGGAAGCGCGTCAGGTATTGTCACCACCAGGATGTTGAAGATGCCTTGTTCGCGTGGTTCAAGGACGTTAGAGCGCGCAACCTGCCTGTGTCTGGTGCCATGCTTCAAATGAAGGCAAGAAGTCTCGCTTGCGTCTTAGGCCACGATGACTTCTATGCAAGCAGTGGCTGGCTGCAGCGATTTAAAGACCGCGATTGTTTGCCACACTTTGTCGGGCGAAGAAGCAGCCGTCGATGTAGAGAACTGCGAGAAGTGGGCAGAAAGCTTCCGCATGCAACTGGATGGCTACGAGATGCACGATGTCTACAACGTGGACGAGACTGCGCTTTTTTTTAAGCTGCTCTCGGAAAGGTCACTCGTTGCGAAGAACGAACTGTGCCGAGGAGGCAAGAAAAGCAAAGACCGCGTCACCATTGTTGTTTGTGTTAACATGGATGGGTCAGATAAAAGGCGGCTAACTGTTATTGGTAAATCTGCTGCCTGCGCAACGCCCGGAATGTCCAAGCGGACTATCGCTTGAACAAAGACTTGGATGACGTCGTCACTCTTTGAAGCATGGCTGAAGGCCTTCGACAAAGACATGGCAGAGCAGCGCAGGAAAGTGCTCCTTATATTGGACAACTGCTCTGCCCATAAGGTGTCTATACCACTTGAAGCAATCCGCTTAGCTTTTTTGCCGCCAAACTTGACCTCAGTGCTGCAGCCATTAGACAGGGGCATCATTCGCTCACTAAAATGCTGCTACCGAAAGCGATTGGTTACGCAGCTCGTATTTGACATAGACAGGGGCATATGAATGGCCATAAACCTCAAAACTACGCTGGACATGCTCTACGGTGCATGGAACGAAGTGGCACAGTCAACAATAAGAAATTGCTTTGTTGATGCTGGCCTAGCCCCATCCACTAGTGAGACTGAGCCCAACGACGCCCACGATTCTGAAGGTGAAGCGGACAATTTCGACGAGACGACATGGCGTCAGCTAGCGGTTCCGAATGTTATGTTCGAGGACTTTATTGCTGCCGATGACAACTTGGCTGTGGCGACCGAATTGACCGACCAAGAAATTGTCGATCAACTGCTTCCTACAGATGATGCTGCGAGCAGCGATGAGAGTGAAGAAGGCGAAGAGCGAGCTCTCAGCAGCACCGAGGCCTCCGATATGGCGAGGAAATTGAGAAGGTACTTTGAAAACCTACCTGTGGCCAGATCAGCTGACATTAGGAAAGTGCTGCACAGTGTCAATTTCGTTGAGAAATTTATTCTATCGAATAGTGTGAAGTGCCGCCAAATGAAGATTACGTCGTTTTTTAAATAAATCAGTTCTGCGTGGCCTAAATCCCAATTTGTGTGCTCATTTTTGCTTGGCAGTGCTTATAGTACCACGCTCTAAAGAAAAAAAAAAATGCTTTTTTTTTTTCAGCTCTGTGCTTTCCATTTTAGGGTAGCCTTTACTTGGGTTTATGAACAGAATTTTTTTTTTGCAGGAATTTGTGTGTACTTTTACAACGAATATCGGATATAACGGACAAATTTCCGCGCAAAATGAGACTTCGTTATAACGAGGTTTGACATGAATCAACAAGGATCAAAGCAGCTCCAATAGACCTGTCACAAGCAAACAACACAAAAGAAATTTAGAGCAAAAAAAAAGCAATGACAAAACGAAAAGAGCACTATGTTTTCAGCCAAGGCTAGATAACTGTGAAGCAAAGGCATTCAGAGATGTGCTATTAACAATATTATCTGGCAATGAATTCCGATCTTGAATGGCTTGTGGAAAAAAAGTGAACTTGAAAGTATCGTTGTGTGTTCGATATTCTGTTATGTATTTAGAGTGTTGTATCCTAAAATTTCGTGTTGTCGAAGAAGATAAGTATTGATTAGGGTCAGTGTTTAGTGCTCTGGACAAAAGAGTATAAGGAAATTTCAGGCGGGTATTCTTCGCGCAATAACTTATAGTCGGAAGTCCAGCTCGTCTTAGGAGTTCCGATGGGGAATCAAGGCGGCGACACTTATTGAAAACAAATCGTATAGCCCTGTGCTACACCCCTTCCAGTTTAGAAATTAAATGTTTTATGTGAGGAAACCAGCATATTAGGGGTATGTTGTATTCAGTGACTAACCGTACAAGGGATGTGTATGCAAGTAATTTGGTTTCAGGTGAAGCAAATTCATAGGAACATCTTAGTGAACAAAAGGCGGTTATTGACTTTGTTGTTACATATGATACGTGCTTATCCCATCGTAAATCCGAGGAAATGATTATTCCGAGGTATTTTTACTCGTTAACAGCCCGTAATGTCATGTCTTTATATTTGTAAGTGAAAGTCAGTGACCTTTGTTTTCTTGATACTGTCATCGCTACTGATTTATCTACATTTAGTACCATTTGCCAGTCGTCGCACTAAGCTGCTATTTTTTCAACGGCATTATTTAACTGAAGTTGATCTTGTTGAGTATATCACCACCACAGAAGCACAGGTTAGCTGCAGTGTGTTCTTTTCTGCATATTTTTTATTTGCAATTCATTATTATGAACAACTGGCTTTATGGGCAATTTTCCACGAGAACCTAAATGTCCATATTAAGGAGGCACGACTGTAAGCACTTTGTTTGCAGTTTTTCTCTCCCTGGTAGAATTTTGATAGATTATTTTTGTGTAAGGTATGTATAGACACACCTAACATGCTTAACTGAATATCTTTTTAGAAGCACTCCTGTTAAGATGAGCTTCTGGTAAGACAGATTTTCTAGTCCCGGCTTCAAGTTCAAAGCTACTGTATATAAAAACTGAGGTAAAAAATATTCTTTTTGCTCTCAGTTTCTAAATGCATTGCATAGTTTAACGTTCTTTGCAAAAAGAACTTTTTTTTGGGCCTGGTTATACTATCAGCCCATGCTCTTATATCTTCATATTTCTCTCTCCATTCCTTCTGTATTCCTTCTCATTTTTATTTGCTTTTGTGTTTGCAGTTCCAACCGAGTTAAGTGTACTACTCAGGGAACACCGTAACTGTTGGTACAGCCCATTCATGTACTACATAGCCAGGATGATCACTGAGCTTCCATTCACGGTAAGCAAGACAGCCATGTTTCACCAATTCCTTTCATACCTTTCGATTTTATTTACAAATGACTTCTATAAAAATGACACTCTCTCCACTATATGGTGTGGCTGTCATTGGAAGACCACTCTAGGCTTGTGTATGCAGGCAAATTCACACAAGTGTAATACGAGCTATACGTCCTTCTTCTTGCTCATATTGTGTATATTGATTATAATACGTGAAAGTGTGTACAGCTTGTTCAGTCAAAAGGCCGTTGCCATATCCCAGTTTTGGCTCAGATTTTGTCAGGAGTTGTAGGAAGTGTTTGTGTAGGAAAAATCAAGGCCCGCAGTTGGGGCCTGTAGCTTTTCAGGCATCCACCAAGAACTGTGAGAGATATTGTGTCTTCACGTTCCAATAAACCCATTTGCAAATTATGTGCCCACCGAAAAGTGAGACAGATACTGCACCTTCCTTTCCCCAAAAACCTATATATATTGTTACTGAGCGGTATTCGCTGGCCGTGCTGATGAAAAAGAAGTGCGACAGACTTCCAGAAGAAGAAGACGCAGACGAGTGCTTTGCTGTGCGAGTGCTGCGCTGTGATCATCCTCAGTGGTGTGGACAACTGCCATACTGTGAATATTTCCCGTAACATCTCTTGGTGGAGGTGCGGGGTACGGGAGATGTTACGGGAAATATTCACAGTACGGCAGTTGTCTACACCACTGAGGATGATCGCAGCACAGCACTCGCACAGCAAAGCACTCGTCTGCGTCTTCTTCTTCTGGAAGTCTGTCGCACTTCTTTTTCATCAGCACGGCAAGCGAATACTGCTCAGTAACAATATTAAAAAATGTTTTGAAAAAATCCCGGAATGAAAAGATGGTGTTAGAGGCGCTGTCTCATTTACTCTTAAGGTTAAGTTTGAGTGTCCCCTTAATTTTTATTAGTAGTACCTCCTCGCAAACACCTGTCAACAACTACCACTGATAGAATTTCTTTCCTCTAGTGCTAATTTCTTTTTTTTTTTCTTGACACTAGCTTATCCAATTGAAATTTGCAAGTATTCTAGCCCTTGAACAGACTACTACGATCACTGCAGCCATGAAAACTTTGTTTTGTTGGATAGAAATCTTCACTTACTACTGCCTGCCAGCAAAAAATTCATACCATGGTTAGCCTAGTTTGCAGGTTTATTGACTGGGTTAAATAAGATTTTAATCCTCCTATTGATAAACATCTGACCCAAGAAATAGTAAGCAGCTAGCACGTTTACTGGTTACATTATGCTGAATAAAAGAAGAGTTTGTGAAAGGTTTTTGCGTTATTCAGCAGGATTCCTAATTTAACCAGTCATTTTCTCTGGCTAAAGCTAAACGCTGAGGAAAAGCAAATTTTCATTCAACTAGCGATGTTTTTTTCTCCTCGTTTGGCTCAGTAAAGCATGAGTCTCTTTGTCACGTGTGCAGATCTGTGGTCCACTGACAATGACAGCCGTGCTGTACTGGACGACAGGACAGCCGCAAGAGATGTGGCGGGCTGCCTCCGTGATCATGCTTGTCATCCAGGTGGGCTCCGTCTCCCAGGGACTGGCACTCATGGTCTCGGCACTCAGCAGCATTCAGGTAACTACTGTGCAGTCAGAATTTCAGTTGCTAGAGGGAACTGAGGACATGGCTAGGATAACGATGCTAACATCTCTTGTGCCAGTGATTTGAATCTCTGAACTAGTGGCCACAAGTACCGTCATTTGCAAAAGGCCTGAAGTGATCAAAAAGTCCTGCTATTTTTCGTTTTGGAAGTGCAGAAATGTTCGAAGGGCAGTGTTCGTGGTGCAGCAGTCTCATTGTTTCTAGTAGTATACCCCTGTCACATGGCCACCTTCAAAGGCTATTGATCAAGTCAAAAGCCTTTGAGATTGCCTATTGCGATTGAACTCGGAGTTCTGCCACTGCTACATGGCTAACTGGATCGCTGTCGAACGATTCCATCATCTCACATCTAGGCAAAGTTGTGGCGGCACTGTCGCAGCAACAATTTTGCAGGCATGCAAGCAACCAGCTTACAAGCTTTAACCTCAAAAAAGGTTAAAACAGAATTACTATTCACTACTGTCAGTACTGCTATTGTTGTGATTTACTCACTTTTGAAAATAATTTCATTATTTTAAAGAAGCTGTATTACATTCATGCACTTTTCAGGAAGCTGTTGTTGGCTGTTTTTGTAACGCTGACAACAATGGTATTATGCTTGCTACATTTTTTTTTTTTTCTTGAAAGTGAGCTGCATAACCTTAAGTTCCATAATTTTCGCAGCAATTAGAGTTCTCTGATTTCATTTTCTAGCGCGTTGCTACAAGCGCTTGGCATCAGAGAGTGCATGCTGCCGCCATTTGGAGGCCTTCGAAATCTTGATATAGTTCCGAGCATGCTCTGGCGACTTGATAGGTCGTTGACTGAATAGTCATTGAAACTGCCCATGTAGCAGCATTCAGTAGTCGATAGACTACCTGTTCAAGGACCTTTGAAGTGTCCATGTGACGGGCATTAGTTACCTCACCTGACGTCGGCAAGTAAGCAGTTTCAAAATTGATTGACGCAGAAAAAACTTTTTTGGGCAAATAATGTAGGCAAAAAAAAAAAAAAAAAAGAACTATCTTCAGTAAGGTGTTCTTTCAGACATCTTAGATTAAAAAATTCACTGAAGAAACTATTTTGCATGGGCTAATTAACTTTGCTAATTAGTTAATTAGCAAACATGTGAACACAGTCACCTTTCTGTCCATTACATGCCTCCAGCATGTGATTGACTTGAGATAGAACTGTTTGATAAGACTGGCAGTGGTACCTTGCTTCTTAAATCCGGATTGTCATGCTGTCTTCAGGTTGTCGTGCTCTTTTTGGCAAGAGGGTCTTTGATGGTTTTTACTACTCCGCTTTGCTTCTTTTGCATGCAGACAGCAGTATTCCTGGTGCTGCCCGTGGCGTCGCCATCTTTCCTCTTCTCTGGGTTCTTTGTTCAAGGCCAGCACATTCCAGCAGCATTCCGCTGGGTCATGGAAACCTCGCACCTCTACCACGGCATGCAGGGCCTGCTTGAAGCTCTTTACGGCCACGGTCGTGCCGAGCTCGACTGCGACGACAATGAACTCTGCTTCTTCAGTGAACCCAGCGCAGTCCTCCGGGAACTGGGTGTGAAGAACGTTGAGATATCTCACAAGTTCCTCATCCTGCTCGGCATGGACCTGCTGTTCCGGCTCGCTGCCTTTCTCATCCTCAAGTGGCGCCTTCACAGAAAGCGTTAGTTGCTGAGCTAATGTATACAGGCCAATTCATCTTGTCGCTTATCATCGTTTTCAAAATGCGTGCTGCATCGGCCCATTGTTGTGACTTGGCCGATTACGTTGTGCCGGATGGTGTACCTTTCATATGTTGAGCCGTCTGCATTGCGCTTGACATCATCTCGTGTCTAAAGCTCTCTTACCCATCAAAATCCATTGTCATTATTACTGGTTCTGTTGTCTCGTTTAGTGCAATGCACGAATAATTCCATATCTCCTTTCTTACTCATCAAAATCCGTCGTCGTTGCTGATGAATGGCTCTAGCATGAATAATTCCATTCTCTCAAAGACACAGGACCCCAGCATCACAGACACAACCCCAGGTCGTCTCACAGCTATTGTGCACAGTGATAATGGCTTAGAAGGAGCTTTAAATCTAACCTAAATGCAATGATGAAATATTTCAGTTATTTTTCAAAAATTTTGTGCATGTTTTTTGCATTTATTTCAGAACACTTTCTTTTTTTTTCGGTAAATAATATTTTTTCTCTGCATTTACTAGTCGTTTTTGAAAATATAAAGGCATCCCTATACAGCAAAAATTGACATTTATCTAGGCCTTAACAGTATCAGTAGCCCGAAGCACGTGTCACGGCAACTTTGAGCTGTCATTGTTGAAATAAATATAGTGCCATCTGGCTAAACCGAAAATGGAAGTTTATTTCTAAAATCCGAGTTGTTGTGTTATACTAGTTAGGCTGTTGCCCTGTCCTTGGACAAGATGAGGTACCGTATATGACATCTGCCTGTTCACAGCAGTGGTTGAGATTCTGCTGAAGCATCGTTGTAGCCAGAATGCAACACTTTTTCATGTTGCTTATGGGTGGCTTAACATTAGAGTCCTTACATGTGGTGAATAAACCTATTTAACCAGCCAGTATTGCCAAGAGGATGAAGGCAGTGAATTACCAGCAGTGCACTTGTAGGTGCCAATTCGAAAGGAAATGGAGCCTCCAACCTTAAAATGTACACCTATAGTACCAAACCCAATTCTGTCATGCCTTGTCACTACTATGTTAAGTCATTACCTTAATAATCTCATTACTTTGTTACTTTTCTCCTTTGACAGATTTCAGCCAGCTGTAGCATGCATGTCATTACTTTATTACTTTTCTCCTTCGACAGATTTCAGCCAGCTGTGGCATGCATGCCGACTATGGCCCTCCTTGGTTAAAATAATATCAATAATAATTAGTTCACAGAAAAGGAAATGCGTAGTATCTGTCTCACTTGTTCTGTGGACACCTGAATCCTGTGGTAAGGGAAGGGAGAAAAGGGGAGTGAAAATGGAAAGAGAGAAAGAGGAGTTATAGTGGAGGGCTATGGAGAAATTTTGACCACCTGGGAATCTTTAACATGCATTGACATCGCACACGGACACCTCTAAATTTGAAAAAATAAATTTGGCATACTTTTGCCTGTCTTTTTCAATTTCTGCTGGAAAGTTAATCTTCAAGCTAAAGGGTAGCATACACGATAGCAAGATCACGATCTCTGTGCTGTAAATGGGCAGTAAATAAGAGAACTTGTTTAGCAAGAGGAGTCTACAAAGGTGATAGATGTTCAAAACTCCAGTGCTAATCCATTGCGGCACAAAATAATAGATCATAACAGCATCTTTTCGGTGACTGCGTTTCACCTTTTCTGACAGAATTTCTCTTATCTGCCGCCAAGTAGTGCTGCTTAACCAGGGGCTGCGGTGCTGTTTGTTTGAGAGAGTGAGAGAACGAAACAGTCATGCCAGTATTGATGTCGGTTTATTTTCAATAGGCAAGGTTTTTTTTTTTTCTTTAGTGAGGCTGGTGCTTGGAGTGCCTTGGATAGCTCTTTTTTTTCTGTCATCTGCACCAGGCTTTACACCTCATGTGCTCACTCTACTAGTCTTCTGAAGCTTCTGCGCAAAACGTACCGGGACATTTGGAATTTGTGTCCCAGAAAGTACCTGCTTTGTACTTCTGCTGCTGCTGTAAGGCACATCTTTAATGCTTATGTCTATAAAGGAAATAGATTCAACTTTCAAAGTTGCTGTTTTCGGCTTTGGTGCATGTAGTGCAGTCTAATTAGAATTATTCATTTTTCTTTACAGGGAAACGAGTTTTTCACATTAGCTAGCAGTCCACATACATCATGGCTAACTGGCAACGTCTTTCTTTTCTTCATCTGCTGCCAATGGGCATGCCGAATAAAATAGACGAGAGAAGTTTACTGAAATTGCTTTTCTACTACGGAGCAGTTGAGGTTACATCACGATTAGGGAACAGAGAAGTTGGAGGAGGAAATTCGGGTTGCAAGCATCACAGGGGCATTTTCTGACTTTGGAGAACAGAGTGGGCAGAGGTCAAGATTTTTCTTTTCACTCAGTTTCCCTGGTAGTGCGTTTTGAACATTCATAAATGACCGTCCATTACAGGAGCAAGGACCGTTCTTCATCATTATATATATATATATATATATATATGACTAAAGCAGCTCATCTAGGCGATGTAAGCTACATAATATTAGTAGAGGCTGTTGCTATTTCTATCTTGCAGTTTCTCTGCTGTGGCGCTTTGTAAATCCAGAGTTTGTACAGAGCCTAAAACATTACTTGGTCCTAATGGCTTTCAAGGTAAGGCTCGATCTCTTGCACTGGATAACCCTCGTCTCAGCCGCAAAAATATATCTCTCTTGTCTTTTTGCTTTTTCTCGGATTATCACTCCAAATAATATAGGTACACAAAACTTACTTCACTGTGCTTCATTTATTGTAATCAGGCACCCCTCATTCTTTGTTTAAATGAGCTTGATGGCTGTCATTTCACTCTTACTTTAAAAGTAGATGCTACTGTATAGCTTTCTGCCATAAGTCTTATCACTACCAAAAGAATATCAAGTGATAAAATGGTTTCTCGAATTTTGTTTGATGTTTTTCTTGCTTGGAAATTCTCCTGAAATAGTTTTGTGTGGGTCAGTGGCTGTAGACAAAACGTAGAAGTGTTAACAATGCAGAATAAATACTTCAAATTCTAATAATCCTAATCATATGTTACAACATTCAGTTTAGCAGATTGTCGCGCATTATTTTTCAGTGAGCCTGCATATGTTCCACTCATTGCAATTGTGCATGAATTGTAGTTTCCGATATGTGTTTTAGTTGAAATGCCAAGTGTTCAGCATACCGTTTTATAATCTGTAATAGTTCATTTGATTTTCTGTACTGTACTAAGATTTCCACTTAAAGTTGACCCTTCTGATTCTTTTTTCTACTGTACACTACCTTTGGTTTTAGCAGCTGTGTCCAGAGCCCTCTTTTTCTCTAATGGGCAACTCCGGAGGATTTTCAGACTCCTTTAATTGACTGCCGCATCACCTTTTCTTGGTTGCAATTAATAGTTTTTCGCGGATGCATAAAATGGAAAGCAGTATCGAGCTGGAAGTAGGTTACAATCAACAAATGAAATCACAGATACTGTCATGAAGCCTGTTACAAGCATACTAAATAGTTAAGCTAGGGAAAGCTTCAGTCAGTGTTTGTCATAATTGACCAAAACAAAGCTTGAATTCTTTTTCTTCAGCAAATCCAGAGAAAATACCAATGGGCTTGAATATGGAAAATTTTTATTCTCTTGAACTGAAACAATGCACCATCCAGCTGAGGAATTTTGCTTGAAAGGACGTATTTAATGTGACTAATGAACACAAGCAGTATGGATCCAAGTTTATCAGCTGTGTTCTGCAACATTTCTTTAAGCATTGCTGATAAATCTTTTGCTAACTGTACGTCTCGGTGGACATACAGTGAGGAGAACGCTTTCTAGACATCCAAAAACGTTAAATTTCTGATAATTTATGGTCATAGTAAATGTCATGTCTTGAAATATCTTGTGTCTGCAAAAAATCATTCATAGCAAGTTTATGACAGTGAAGAGCAATGATGTATTGCTTTGATATTGACATTATGCTACTCTCAGTGACTGCTGTCTGCAGATTTGTATAACTTAATATTTCATCATTTGTAAAGTATTATATTTAGCTCCCGGTAATCATGTCCAAAACAGTGTATATCTATAATACTGTGAATTTTTGTCCAGCTATAAGATCTTTAGATACACAGTAAAGCAAATTTGGCTTATCTACTTATTGTAGATAAGCTAGGCAGTCATGGCTGCAGGAGGTGGTTGGTTTGAAACCCACCGCCGGACACCAACCGGTAAGAATGGGTACAAGCAGACCCCCGGCCTGGCGCCCAGCTTCCTAAGGGGAAGAGCTTGGAACAAGCACCGCTAGCCCCGCTGCGCCCTCCGGAGCACAATCAGTTTCGAACACATCAGTCTGCAAAGGTGGTTCAAGATTCAGTTGAGATTGATGATGACATGTTGATAATCAAGTGATGTCGATAAGATGATGCCCCTCATGATGTAAAGAAAGCATGAGCTTCAAGCGACAAACGGAGCTGTGAGCACGGTCTTGTATCTCTGGACTGCCATTTCCTGAAGAAAATTGGCAATGCATGGAACTGCCTTTAATGTCTGATGACCTTAACACGTATCAGTTTTTCTTCGTTCATAAATGAAGTTCTGTAAAAGTGTAATATATTTTCTTAGATTCTAGTTTCGTTGAAGCTGTGACATTTTTAGTCTTAGTGTGGTACGTTCTTTGCTCGGTAGAGCCAAAGAGCTTTCGTCTGTTCTGGGAAAAACCAAAGCTTTTCCTTTTTTATACATGAAATATGCAAAATTGATGCTAATTTTCAGATGTCAGCTTGGTGTATTTCACCTAATCCTTTTGGTCATTGCTGCTTAGCATTCATTGTCTCAACTCCATGCTGTCACAACGGAAAAGAAAACAGCACTGTACATATTGTGCACAATGTGCATTGCTTGTCTGGTGGCCTCTTTATTGTGTTTGGATCGCAGGATGAATTATTGTGCAAAAGTTCAGTTTCGTGTATAGTTTGTTTCACACTTGAAGGAGACTGTCACACACTGTTTGGAGCACTAATGGGTTTGACATAATGATGTGTCAAATCTGAATGGCGCTACCGCAAGGAGACCTGAAAGTGGTACTTCGCATCGTTTGTTACGTTTCCTGGCAGGGAAGCCATAATGAATGCGCTCGTATTATTAAGAGCACAGCCACACTCTGCCATGATCTCTTCAAGTGTAAAATAAACCGTGCATGTTCACTCATCTCCTCCTAGCTGCCAGCATTGCTGCTTTAACTGTGTCTTGATGCATGTGCTCAGTTGCTCGGGAAGCATTCTGAGAAGATGTCGTGCTTGCAAAAGCAACACGTTCTTTTTCCTAATTATAGGCTTATTACTCATAGTTTAGTTTTACACTATAATTAGCTGTGAAGTGTTGTACAGCAGTGCTTCGTGCAAAGCAACGAAGACTATTTTTACACAGAAAGCACAGCTGTAATAGTAGCAGAGTTCTGTAGGGAAGCAGTAAGCCTGACAACTTTTTACCCAGTCACTGTAGCAATGTTTTGCAAGCGGCTCGGCAGTTGCTGTCATTTCCATTTGGTGACTACTATATTGCCGCAAATCAGTGGACGTGTCTTCCCCACTTGTCATTTAGGGCAGGCTTGCATATACAGGATTTTACGTGGTTGTGAGAATGGATGGAGGTTGTTGCTGCTGATGATTGCACCATTTTGCACTGTTAAGTAGCCTATGTTACATGCCTGGGTGGCTAATGCAAACTAAGATAGTTACTGAAGCCTGGGCTGGGCATGCATGTTTGTTTTGAAGCAGTTCATCCTAATGTATAGAGCTGACATTGTATGTTGTAAGCAGGAACTTTGGTGGTTACTTGATTGGCCGTGAAAATGTCATTGTGGTTGTGGAAGGGAGATGGGCCCGTCCTTGAAGGACGTTCACTAAATTTCGTCATCTGTAGTCAAGCCAGTATATGGTCATGCCGTATATTCGTATATGGTCGTGCCTTGTGTGGTCAAGCCACACGGGGTAATACTCTTAAGCGGTTATGCCACCTGTGGTCATGTGATCCCAGTGTTTGCTCTCGTTTCAGCTATTTCTTGGCTTTGGAGGATGAGGCAAAAGAGGGTTCTGTTTATAATATATATTTTTTTCCAGTTTCTCACCTTAATGGTATGTGCAGGTCTTAAGATTATGCTTTTGTCTTGTTGTCGTGATAAGCAGTTGCTCTGAATTGTGAATATGTGCACTTGTGAAAACCTGCGATTGAGAAGCAATACTTCTGTGTTTCAGTTGCTGTTGTGGTGTTGTGTACCGTGTACCTGTTTTGTGGTAACAGCTGTTTAAGAATGTGCTTTTATGCCTGTCATAAAATGGCAGTGCATGTAATTAATGGTCCTGATGAATCTTGTTATGTTGGAAACAAGCTATGACCACCTTTGATGCTGTTTGTGCCAGTGCAGAGCCCTCAGCTGAATTTGTAGTTGCAATATTTTCTTGCTGTTTCAATGCTCTGTAGGGTAATACATATTTACTTTCATCAGTAACCTCCTAATGAGCTTTTATGTTGAGGAAGATGGAAGGAAGTCTTTATGGTACTGTATTTGCTTATGCATTGAATACTGCTGTCCACGTTTTATATGCACACTTTGGTTGTGCATGTACTTTTGAATTAACTAGCAGTACTACTCTTCACATCAAAAACCTGCAGTCAACACAGTGTACCTTTGAAGACACTAAAGAAAATTATTTTGTAGCTTCACAAGCTTTTTGGACATTGTTGCTGCTTAGTAAACATGTTTACTGGCGTTATGTGCAATACCAGTGTCGGATTTGGTTGCCTGAATTGATTTTTTGGCAGATATTATCACATATCCTTGAAAAAATGTATAGCATAGGGCTCATTGCTTGTCTACAATACAGTGTAAATTAAGTCAGTACCCGTGCATACTTGTTTGTCTGTTTCCTTTCAGTAGTGAGATCTTTAGACTGTTGTAACAGTCCTTCGAGAGCCCTATTTGAGGTTACATTTCCAGCTTGCAGGGTGTTCTAAGGCAGAGGATGTAGTTCGTCATAGATGAGATATACCTGTGCCAGTTTCCACAAATGTCATCTGGTGCTGTTTGGCAAGCTGGAGACAGCATTTGCTGATTACTGCTCTCACAGTGTTTCATGATGAGCTAGTGCTTCTGTGAAGCTCTGTTTGGTTTTAGTTTAGGTTAAGAAAAATGTTTCGTACCTTTTCCTGGTGACAGCAATGTCGGAACAACTGATTTGGCTAGCTTCAGCCAAAGATTGCCTTTTCTTAGTCGTATGCTGCACTTCGTTCCTGTTTTGTTTGTCTGATAGGTATCCTCACAGCTGTGATCAAGAAAATTGCTTCGCTGGATCGGAGCAATCATACAGTATCGCGAAGTGTGCAAAAGTTGGCTTGTTTAGGAATGGGTTGCCTTGTGTTGCGTTTGTATGTACTGTAGTGCTTCTATATGGGTGATTGATGAGGCGTTTTATTAAAGGTGTTAAATCACATTTGATGTCTTCTGTAAAAAAAAAAGAGTTTTTGTTTAAAATGCAGAATGCCTTCGAGTGAGGGCAGAGCTGGCCACCATGACAGATTTGTGTGCTAGCCTTGTTTGTGAATTTTTGCAAAATGAAACCGGTAAGTTGCACTCATGAGTTGCACCCATTCAAGTACCCGCTCATCATGCTGTAGTTATAATAGCTGTTCATTTAGCTCAGGCTCTATTTTAAAGGAAAACAGTGAAAATTGAAGCTGCACTAGATTGATAAATTGTCTTTTGTCTTTTGTGAACTCTACCAGTACTAGTACTACGTGAAAAGGTGACTACTTTGATGGGAAGCTCGCAAATTAACTCATATTTCTTCGTTACAAAATGTGGCTGTCTTTGCCATCCTAATGAAATGTTTCTCTCATCAGTGATTCAGAAAATGAGGTCAGAAATGCAAAAACACTTGGCTGGCTGGACCCATCAATAAATTGGCAGGCAACGTCTGCATGCTTTTTATATAAAGAGCGTGCAGATGTCATAACGTTTCACACTATTGTGAAACATTCTTTACTGCCATGGTAATTCTTGCTTTGAAGCTACTGTGACCTCATCTTTCAGAAGAGTGGCTGCGACATACGAAGCGAGCACTGCTTCGTATTCATGCACCTTGACAGCAAGGCTTTCTACACTGACGCAGTGATTATCGAGGAGCATTTTCCAAACACAATTATATAACCTTTTTTTTTTCACTTTTACTCCGCATGTATATATAACTTAGATTTGGGGAGGCTCAAACACTCAAACTATCCCTGAGGAGCTAGATACTGTGTTCCACTATGGCTTATCCAAGCTCTCTCCTCAACAGAAATTAAATATTTTGGCACCATGCACCTATCTCACAATATAGCTGCATTACAGGCCCTATATCTAGAAAATAGATATGTCTGTAGATATGTCTACAGAGGGACATATCTCCACTTTCAGAGGAGGGCGAGCGGGATAGGGGAGACAATGAGGGAAAAGCAGTGGATGGCAGATAAAAGCGGGAGAGAAGGCAGTGGGAGAGCTAGAAAAGGGGTAAAACATGTCTCGCCAATTGCTGGAGTGGAGCGGAGTACTTTGTGTCAGATGGTAATTGACGAACTGGATACCCACCCGTATGGTACGTATGAACCAGTCAGTGGTAGTAGCTCCATCTGGGGAGAATGACAATGATAATGCACATACTCTGTGACATCTGTCACAGTGCTTCTTTAATGACTGAAATTAACCAGGCAGTAATGAAGGAGGAAAAGGAAGCTTTAGAAGCTAAAAAAAGGGGGGGGAGGAAGGCAGCTGGAGAGGATCCGATATCTACAGATTTGTTGAAGGACGGATAATAACTGGCTATCATGTATCTGCATTTCCCGGTGACACCTACAGTACCAGAACCTTGGAAGAACACTAAATCTTAATTCATTAAAAAGGGCACTTTACAAGGACTCAAAAACAGGCCAATCAACTTACTGTCTGTTACTTAGTATTTACTAAGGTAATTACTAATAGAATCAGGCAAGCAAAAAATCAAGCAGGTTTCTGGAAAGGGTTGTCTACCATTGATCATATCCATACCATCAACCAGGTTGCTTAAAAATGCTCTGAATAGAAACAGCCCCTATGCATAGCATTCATTGATTACCAGAAAACATTTGACTCAGTCGAAACCTCAGCAGGCATGCAGGCATTGTAAAATCAAGGTGTAGATGAGCCATATGTGAAACTACTGGAAGGTGTCTATAGTGGCTGCACAGCAACTACAGTTCTGCATAAAGAAAGAAATAAAATTCCCATAAATATAGGTGTTAGGCAAGGAGAGACAATCTCCCCAGTACTGTTCACAGCTTGCTTAGAGGAAGTTTTCAGACTTGGAATCGGAAGTTAGGGATAAGGTTTGGTGGAGAATACCTCTGTAAGCTAAGATTTGCTGATGGCATTGCCTTGCTGAGTAACTCGGGAAAAGAACTGCAAAGAGTGATTGATTACCTAGATAGGAAAAGCAAAAAAAAACAGGCCTAAAAATTAATATGCATGAGACAGTCAATTCTCAAAAGCCTTCAGAAAGGAACAGCAGTTTGAACAGGTAGCGAAGCCCTGGAAGTGGTAAATAAATATGTCTGCTTAGGACAGCTAGGTAGTAACTGGAGATCCAGACCATGAAAGGGAATAACTGGGAGAATAAGACTGGGATGGTGCGCATCTCTATGACTAGCAGCTTGCATGTATCGCACAAGAGGAAAGTATACAACAGTTTCATCTTACCGGTATTCCCTAAGGGCAGAAATGACGGAAGGGGTTCTACTTCGAGTTGAGGATAATGCAGAGATGCTATGGAACGGAAAACGGTAGGTGTAACTAGAGATGGGAAGCTTGTAGAGTGGGTCAGAGAAATAACTTAAGTTCATTCTAGTGGAAAATGAGAAGAAATGGGCATGAGCAGGACATGTGCAAAGAGGGGATAACTGATGGTAGCTACGGGTAACAAATTGGTTTCCAAGGGAAGGAAAGAGTAGCAGGTGGTGGCAGAAAGTTAAGTGGTTCAGTGGGCAGATAAGGTTAAGTTTGTAGGGGTGAAGTGGATGCAGCTAGAACTGAGTTTTCTGGACGGGTATATATGGAAGAGGCGCTCGCACTGTTGCATATATGTATGTTCCAGCTGATGATGATGCATTTCTGCGAAATTTTGATCAAATGTTGGCTTGCAATACACATGTGGTATGAATGTATGTATATTATATATATATATATATATATATATATATATATGTATGTACATGTCACTTCATGCACGCACGCACGCACGCACACACACACACACACACACACACACACACACACACACACACACACACACACACACACACACACACACACACACACACACACACACACACACACACACACACACACACACACACACACACACACACACACACACACACACACACACACACACATACGTCACTTCATGCATGCTCCCTATATTTTTTTAAAACTTTTGTGTGCGCGCACGCACGCACACACACACACAATCTATATATGTGTGTGTGTGTGTGTGTGTGTGTGTGTGTGTGTGTGTGTGTGTGTGTGTGTGTGTGCGCGCGTGTGTGTGTGTGTGTGTGTGTGTGTGTGTGTGTGTGTGTGTGTGTGTGTGTGTGTGTGTGTGTGTGTGTGTGTGTGTGTGTGTGTGTGTGTGTGTGTGTGTGTGTGTGTGTGTGTGTGTGTGTGTGTGTGTGTGTCCATTTTCGCCCGTACTCCAAGTAAACTGGTGATCACGTGACCGTGAGCTGCCCTACGTGCGTGCAAGATGTTAACTGACGCGCTGTGCATTGTGGGTAATTGAGGCGCAGTCGGCCATTTTTGTGTCTGCGGAACGAAGAGGGCGAACGTATACGTATCAAATGCTGTCGTGCGGTTCTACAAGCAGTGGCATATATATCCGCAGCTATATTGTTTATTGAGCTATCGTAGACTGTAATAGACGCGTGCACAGTGTAAACAACGGAAGCTGAAGAGCTGCGCGAACAACCTCGGCATTTTAAGGTTCCGGAAGTACACACGAACAACTCCACTCGAAAGAGACACCTCACCGAGATGAGATGTCACGTACGGCTGGCACGGCTCAACCGCAATCGTGGAATATGAGAAATGTATGCCAAAATGGGCTGGACTGGAATATTCCGGATGTGCCCTAGCAGCCAGCTCTTGTCACTATCCGAGCACGACTGTTCTTCACGCACTCGGAAGACACATTCCCGGTAAATGAGCAGCGCGGCAATATACCGCTTCCAGTCATGCGCATGCATGCAGCGCGCCGCCAACACCTCCTCGTCGTGTATTGCTGCAAAAAAATCCGTCAAAGAGGGCTCGCTAAACATTGTGTTTGCCGTACTTACCTCATTAAATCAGAAGGAGTCGGATGTTCACATCACGGTGGTTCACATCGTCTGTGTCGGCTGCTATCAAAGCAGACCGCATGCAGATTCAGCGAAGGAACGTAGGCGGGCAGAGTTGTTTTGCAGAAGGATTTGAAGAACTCTATAAACGTATTTATCTCTAATAACAAATCAAGTTTAGCTTGGCCAAAACTGCGGTGTATTTCAAGAGCTTTGTTGCAAAAAGTTATCGAATTCTACGAAATGTCTAAAGGTACGTCCGACGTATCCATTCGATTCTCGTAAAGATGCGGCGGACGTCGATATACAGGCTCATGGCTATATGCACGTCGAACGCGGCCACATTCCGCTTGCTACGCGTGAATGAATCTTATCCTCTATGATATCAGCTAGCCGCGACTCTCGATGAGGTGCTACGAAGAGTGCATCCGTTCTAACATAAATCGCGGTCTTCACTTAGGGTTGTGTACGGCAAGCATCGCTGTCACGCACATAGCTGCAGGCGATGCTACGTACTGCACCAGCTCCACCAGCTGGCATCGAGATACGCACATTCACGAGCAGCTTTCGCTTCGCACTAAACTATCACCTCGATCTGCCCGTAATGCGAGCGAGCTACTCCTAGCATTTACGCTGTCTTAGGTCCTGCATCAACCTCCGAAGATCTAGAGCCGGCACAACACACACACACACACCTCGCCGTGCAGAACATTCGGCAGTCCAAAGTATGTATGTGAAATGGTATTATGCTCGTTCCTCACATGCAGACCGAGGAAACAGGATGTTTCTAGCTAAATTCTTCGTTTAGATTCTACCTCAGAGCCGTGGCAGAAGACATGCTGAATCTACTAGAGGCCTGCGCTACTACTGCGGCGAGCTGCACATCGACTCGTCGAGGCGAAGACCTACTGCACCGCACCGCAAGAGTGAACAACCGGAAAGCCGGAAGCGCGAATGATTCGAATTCCCTGTGAACGACTATGTTCTTTGGTATTTAGGGGAAGACTAGACTAAAGTGCTTAGCCTGCATCTTTTTCTTGTCGTTGAATTTTGCGTACATGTAGTTTAAACCCCCGTGCTCGAGGTTAGCATGACCCGACTGAACGGCCGCGCAGCTTTGAAACGATCGGGATCGATATGCATGCATCGCCGGATTTAGGTACGCGGTAGAAAATGTGCGCTGCACATTTCGTTGCAGAAGCTGACTCTTGGAATTTTTCAGAGTGTGCCATGCAAGTGATCGTTGCTACAACCACGCATCCATGTTCCAACGGCTGGCCTACCCCGAGGCGCATAAATGTTCAACCGTGGACGTATCAATGATCGAAGAGAGGACAGATTTTCACACTATTGGGCGCGAAATCGATAGCTACCAGTGATCAGTGTTAGAGAAATTCTGCCTTGATCATGCGCAATTCAGTGTTTCAGGTGTGGTCAGTAGCTATAAGTTTGAACAGTTCGCCTGTCAAGTCAGCGGCGCCAGCGATGGACCGGCGGAGCGATTTTCCACGCTACACCGCTGTCTTGCTAGAAAGCCTACCTAGGCGGCATTTGACATTCAGCTGCTTTTTTGTGGGCCCCGTAATTGAAAGCAACGCCTTCAGAAACGCGTTAAATGTTCAAAAATGTATTCTCTTCAACAGTTTCACTCCAGGCTGTCAAAGCAGGCTGACGTTGATAAAACAGTTGAGCACTCCAGTCTTTAGAAATCTGTAGAATCGCCTTCAGTTAGCAAAATTATTGGAATAGGTCACTTTCCGATCGCTGGGACATAGATCCCCTCATGACAGCGCTGTCACGTGAATAAGGACCACACCAGACCGAAAGTTTGTCTCATATAACATAGCTAACCAAGGTATACCTTACAGCATTGTGTTGATTTTTATGGTGCATAAGCGACTAATGCTGCCATGCACCAAGAACAAGGTTTAATGTATTTATTTTGTGTGTAATGACTAAAATTTTCTTTAGGATGTAGCAGACAACCATATCAGATCCAGGAGATGTCCATAAAATGCACCCCTCAAAATATTTAATATTCAGAGGATCTCCACAAATACCCACAATTGGTCCAGTGGATATTCCAGAGATGTCCCTATTGCCTCACAGTGGACGTCCACATAGACATTCATTATGATGTCTAGAGGACATTGCCAAATCAGTCTCTGGACATTGCATGGACATTGCCAAGATGTACAAGCATGCACTTTCAACGGAGCTAGGGATAGCTGTTGAGCAAAACACATAGCGTGAATTATAGTTTTATTCACAAAAGGACTGCAAGCTTTCAAACAACTTCTCCTCTTCATGGGTTTCAGTTTGCGTCCGTGCTTGTGCCTCCTGGAAAATATGAAAGATGAAGTGAACAATAAAGTGGGGCATTAAGAAATTTACAGGTAACAGAAAATAAATAGTCACAAAAAAAAGGCCGCATGCACAAAACAAACTTGTCTGAAGGCTGGCAACAGAACTTACAGCTATATAACAGCGAAAAAAAAATGAATGTAAAACCTTTACATGCGAAGAAAATAAGCCTATTAACATGCCCGTAGTTAAATGAATGTAAAAAATTCACAACCTGTTGTCTCTGTAACAAGGATAGTTAACAATTTGTGTTCACTTCTTTTTCAATTAAGGTTGGAAGTTGTTTTAGAGTGTAAGCTGCACTATTTAGGCTGCAACTTCAGATTTCACCTCGCTGGGACTGAATGACTTCAACCTAATTAAGCATAGGTGTCCACTAAAAACTGAGACCATACTGCGCCTTCCTTTCCCCAAAAACCAACTAACAAAAATTTAAAAAATAGCGGAATGAAAAGGTGGTGTTAAGGCACTCTCGCATCTACTGTTAATGAGAAGCTTGAGCACCCCCCTGATTCAAACCGTGTACAGCCTTGGTAAACCATGCAAAATCATGCTTGAGCTTCCGCTCATTTAAATTTGTTCAAACCATGCTTAAACAGGCATCTAACTGGTATGTACACACACAGTTTCGTACAAAATAGTGGCTAAATTTTCATACCTTGTTTTGTAAGCCTTTCCTTTTGCTGTTTAAGACGGCATGGAGCATGTTGGAGCCATTTCTTTATAACTGCTTGCACATCATCCATTGTTGCAACATACCGCATGTTTGACCTTGCAGCCACTGAAACAAATACAGCAGTATAGTAGCTGTGGTTCATTATTAAAATACCAAACAGAAGGGAAAATTGTTGCCAGCCGCTGCAATTGCTATTTAATAACTTAAGCACCTGAGTACTGAGCTGCAGCCAGTGGAAATAAAGGAACAGGGATAGGAAAACAAGGATAAGTAGAGCGTAATGACAGCAAGAAAGGAAAAGAGACTTTCATACACTCTTCATAATATCCAGAAAAATATACAGTGTGAACAAGCTAGCACCGCACGAATGGCAAGACAACAATCTTATTCTCGTAAGTGAGCTAATAAAAGCCAGTCTAGCTTTTCTAAAAAAAAAAAACGAACAAACAATGGCAAAGCAGCAACCCATTTTGCGATGAAGGCATGCAAAAAGTGATGTTCGCAGCAAGTGCTGTTGACCTGGGCGTGTTTAGGAGGCTTCTGCAGTCGCGCGGCAAATCTGCAAAGCAGCTATGCTTTGACAGCTTTTTAAGCAGGGAGGTCGCGGCTTTCTGCGTAATGTTCTCTTCTAGTATCCACTCCCGCAAAATGCACTTTATGTCAATATCAGCAATGTCACTCGCACATTTGCTAGGCGTTGGACGCGCGCAAAATGGCTCGCCGCTGCTAGAGGTTCCGATGACGCAGGTGATCCTTGCGCGGCGGGAATAAACTCTGGGTCAAACATGGCAGAGGTGGGCTCCGGGCTGTCATTGCGGGCTAGCTCTCCAACTACCATTTCTGGTTTATGCACTTCTGCACACTCGTCGGGTTCACCAAGAGCAGAAAACGTGGCACGAGTATTCCTCGCAGCTGCGCGTGCTGCCCATGTCTTCGCTCTTGCTTTAGGCATAGCAGAAAAAGTCGTGCTCTTAGGTGATGCTGAAACGTACGTACCTTTGAAGAGATGTACTTCACGAACAAGGCAATGCACAGGGCGATTAACAACTTGAAATGACTGCTGCTGTCAACTTCGTCAGCGAAGATGTGGCCATGTGACGCGCGTGCGACAATATGCGGCTGCCAGCAACTTGGAGAGCGGTTGAGGCGATGTGAGCTTGTGTCAGCCATGCAACATATGCATGCCAGGCACAATGACACTTCCGGCTTCCGGGGATCGCTTCCGGTTGTACAGGAATGTACTGGTAGGGTGCATAACTATTACACCAAGCGCGAGCTGCAATACTCGGAAGCAGACGTTCCCAAAATACGACGACGCCACTCGCGACTGCTGAATGTATTGCAATAGGCATGTACTACGGCATGAGTCATCTGTGGACAAACGTCCGCGTTGCACTTAAATTGACCGCGTCTTCTCGCTCGCAGGGGCAACACGTGCATTATGTTATTGTGTTGCAGTGGCTGCGCAGCGGAGGCAGGGAAGGGAACGAGACGAACGCCGCGGACGCCATGAAAGAAAAAAAAAAGGCGTGCTACTCCGCGCTAATTTTGTGGTAGAGTTGCCAAAGATCTCCTGAAAGTGACAGTGCGTCACCCAATAAACGCATTATTCATGTTCATAACAAATGTATCATACAACAAGTCTGCAGGCAAGGCATTTAATATTTTTCGCTCGCCACAAAGAATGCACTATTTCTTGATCGCGAATGTAGGCAGGCAGCGAGTCTCTCCAACGTCCTCCTCAACCTCTCCGGCACGAGCAACGAGCTGCCCACGTTTTTATCATGCACTACGGCATGAGTCATCTGCGGACCGTAGCGGGGGCCGTCGCGGGGAAGGGGGGGGGGGGGGGGACAACAGGGTCTTGAAATTGAAAAAAAGATGAAATTGAGGGGCTTTACTTTAAGACTCTGCCTACCTTTCCGCTTACCTCTATCCGGTCCGCACAATGAGCTACCCCCACGTTTTTCTCCGGTAGCGCCCGGAGACAATGAACCACATCAAATCGGTCAAATTTCCACTCACGGGCACGTGCTCACGCACAGTACGCTACGCAAACACGACCCAACACCACGGCGCAAAAAATAAACTGCATTAAAATGCAATTAAATTACTGGATATTTCGATTATTTAATTTCTTACGGCAATTTAAATTTCGCACCTTGTGACATTTTTGCAATAGCATATATTCATGTAGTCGCCAATTTGAATATGTTAGTCAAATCTACATAGTATTTACCAGCAGAATTCGGTAGCTAAAGAAAAAAAAAAGTTTAGTAGGCTGGCGCGGTAACATTCACGTTTGGCTAGTGCGCGCTGCCTGAAATTGCGGCAAACCGCTAGAAACACAATCTAGATGTATCAGCAAAACAGATGTTTCATTAGTCCGAATCAAAATTTAAAGTAAAAATCTGCTGAACTATGCATGTCCACTGAAAGTCACATTATAACATCGAAGTTGTGTACACTGTGTGATATCTTCACGACCACGCAAAAATAATGTCATGAGGATATCCACTAAAAGATGATCTTTTAATAATGGACGCATGGACATCTCATGGGGGTACAAAAATGACGTTTGATATTGAGACCTTTCGTGAAGATCCTATGGATATTGCTGGTTGTGTGGGATATTTAGGAACATTTTAGGAAACCAAAAATGCAGGAAATTTGCACGTCTCTCCTAGGATCATGCTGGGATGGAAAGGGATCTGTTGCAAAATTGTACAAAATGTTTCCTCTTATTTTCTCGACTCAGGCGCACGTGTAAGATATGGTTTATTGTTAGTTCATCTCCACACTCCTTGCATATTGGTTTGTCCTCTTTCATAAGTATGAAGCTGTGTGTGAGATGTGGGTATGTGTTTTGTGAAGATGAACTAAAATGGCCTCCATGTTGTGTTTTTGATTACTGCATGATTTCCATTCCTTAATGACAGGTTTGACAAGTATAGTTTGTAGTTTATTTCAATGTTTCAAAAATCCTGCCATTTCACTCTCACTTTTCTTTGTACAAGCTTCTTGGTATCTTCATGCAGCATATTCACCCTCTGTAATTTAGCATTGCGTCAAGGTAACCTGGTTACATCACCTTTCAAGACAACTGTCCCGATTTCATAAAGTGTACGGTTTCTGACAACAAGAACTCCTTGGAAGTCATAGAAATAAATGAGATCCACAATCATGAGCTATCTAGGGTATGCATATACATGTCCATCACTCAGTGGAATGGTGTCAGTACGCTGTTAGAACAGGTCTTGTGGTAACAACCATTGTCTGAGGTGGTCCTTTAATGGGCATTGAAATGCTATGTAACTACAGGTACTGAGAGAACTCTTGATCATGTTATCTGATGACGCGATCCTTGCATGCATATAGATATACATTTCAGAATCTGCAGTGCACCACTTGACCATTTGCCACCAGTTTGTGTGAAAATGTATTTTTCATGCATGTTAACCAGTATTTAACAGATGACCCCTGTGCACAAGCCAAAAGTGCCACGAGCCAAATGTCACGAGGCCACACGACATGGCAGGAGCTGTTAAGTCAAGCTTACAAAGTTATATTTGAAATATGTTCTGGGACGTTTCAGCTCCAATTAAGAAAGGTTGAGGCTTACAGAGGTCTATGCCATGTTGTCTATCACCTAACAGGGCAGCCTACGACCGTATGCTAATCTGAGATAACAGAGACATGAATTAAGGAATTAGTAATTATGTTTGTAGCAAAGCGCATGTAAATTAATGGGAATCCACAGTGGGATCTGCAGACAAGAACCATTAACGCTGGCACACCATACCCTTACAGGTGGAGATTAGGAGTCTCCCTAATTTTTTTTCTGCTCAAAGCTTGTCATTTCCCTCGTTCTTCTAGATGAGGAAGATGTGAAAATGATAGCATCGAAAATTCCAGAGACCATCGTTAACAAGGATGCTGATCCCAACAGCGTAAAAAGGAATTTCAGAAAAGATGGGGGACTAGTAATGCTGGCAACAGTTGAAGCTAAGTGGAAAGGCATGAAATTGAAATGCAACATATGCAGAGATATGTTGCGAGACGACCAGTCTGTGGTGAGCGACATCTGTCTCCGTTAGTTTCATCAAGTGATTGGCCAAAGCAGATGGGGCTTGTGGTTTTGTGATAAGTGCAGTGTAGTAGCATAGATGCAACCTTGCCCATTATAATTGGAGTGGAGTAAGTGCATTGTTTTGTTTTTGTAAGATGTTCATGGTTTCCATGCAAACATTATGAGAAATTTTTTCCTAGAGAATGGGCTTCAGTCCTGACTTGAATAAGTCGCTTGTATGATTACGACTCTAGTGCTGTCGTGGTTAAGACACAAGGACGCCAGGTGTCTAAGTAGAGAAATTAGGGAAATACAGGGATGCGCTGGCACTGTCCCTGCTGTAAGATGTACACATTCCGTCAATTTTGCGTTGTGTAAAATCCGTGCCATTGCTTTTTGCGGCTTAAGATTGTGTTACGAGGAAAAATGCCCCAAGTGGTTGCTGAGGCCGTTCTGGGAAGTCACTCTGGTGAACATGAACCCGAAGCGTTCGACGTTCGGAACACGAGCCGTCTTAAATAAGCTTGGTCTTTCTAAAGACACCATTTAAGTCTGGACTTAGCTCGGACTTTATCGTGCAAGCCGGCCCTGATTTCAAGCTTTTCGAGCTGTGGAAGCGGAATATTCAACATATGGGTCTAGAATTAACTGAAAAGCAAAGGGTGTGCGCAGCATTTCAAGGATGAATTTCTTTTCCTAAAATACTACAACAGCTATAAAGGAAATGTATTACTTGATGAAGAAAAACGGGCCTCACCTAGTCAAGGGGGCAATTGCCACTGCATTTCACCAAAATCAAGAATCCAAAGCTGTTGTGCGCTTAGGATCAGGGGAAAATATGAAATGGCGTTTGTAGTGCAAAAACAATATTAGTCTACAAGTGTCCTAGCTACTCGCTGTTCTTGTATGATAGGTGAACGTCAGTGCACACTGCTGTGGCCGGTTTCTTTTTTTTTTAATAAACTTCTAAAATATTCACAGTAGCTTTCAGCGATGGATCTGCATTAAAGTACTTTTGCCCCGGTGTGTGTTACATGGCCGTGGCTATACACGGTTGAGAAACTGCTCACTCTTATGTTGCAAGACTTACCTTCAGTCATTTCCGTACCAAGTTGTTCGCTCCGCGGTGGACTATCCTTCTGCCACCGATGGTGCATCTACAACGTTGAGGTGCTGAAATTTGCGTGCAGATTAGGCGCGCGCTGTGCGAGGTCAGCGCAATTCAAGAGCCTATATGTGGCCCAAATTGAGAATCATCCACTTAGTCTACTGTTCGCCTATGTAAACACACTATATATCACGTACCGTTTTTTGTATGGTGATGCTCACAACGCTTGCATCCACAGAACACCAGAGAAAACACAGACGTGAAACGCGCTGTCTGCGTTGGGATCTTCGTGTTTCGGAAGGAGTCAGCGAAACGAGGCAGGTGAACTGTATGAAGCAGGCGAGCGCAACGCGACTGAAAGATATATATGACAGCGATGAAGCAGGCAACAGACAACACCTCAGTGAAGATGCATACAACGCGATTTATTCGCCTATGTAAACACTCTATATATCACGTACCGTTTTTTGTATGGTGATGCTCACAACGCTTGCATCCACAGAACACCAGAGAAAACACAGACGTGAAACGCGCTGTCTGCATTGGGATCTTCGTGTTTCGGAAGGAGTCAGCGAAACGCGGCAGGTGAACTGTATGAAGCAGGCGAGCGCAACGCAACTGAAAGATATATATGACAGCGATGAAGCAGGCAACAGACAACACCTCAGTGAAGATGCATACAACGCGATTTCAGGGGATATGTTCCCGCGGCGATACATGCGATACGTCAGTACAGCGACAGGAAGCAGACGACAGACGCAGAGGCAGCACCACCGGTTCGGCGGCGGTACGATTCAACAGCGGTGGTGACAAATCCCAGCGCCATCTATCTGATCCGCCAACAAGCTTTCTCCGATGTAGCAAAATTTCGCCCTTGCCGAAAGCGGAGTCGGCGCTCCTGTCTATCTTACTGCGTGCTTGAAGGTCTCACCCATAGACAATGTAACGGATATAACGGGATCAAATCCCCCGCCATTAGGTGTAATTTTTTGCATGCTTGCAAAACGATGCTCCCCTAGTTCAAAGCGCGTTCAAATTTCGGGTTGCTCGCCACACCTTGAGCTGAGTGCCCAAGTGATCTTGCCATCCATGAAAGTTCTATCGAAATTGGTGCAACAGTTAAAAAGTTGACATTTCAGCCCCCGCATCCCCCCTTAAGGTTCTTACTCACAAATGGAGTCTCAAACCCAATTAGTCAGTCTCAATTTCTAATTATAGTCTCAAACCCATACTCCGAATGATTTTCATTTGGAATTTCTATTACCAGCTGGAGCCCCAAATGATGTAAAAATGATGCATAGTAAAAGGGTAAAAGCAGCAACATCAGATGACCATGCATTAAATTTGAAACTGGAAAGTCTAATGAAATGAGTTTCTTGAATTGGATCTTTTTCTCTACAAACACAGCACAGGGAATAATAATAATATTTAGTAATAATAATAGTAATAATAATAAGTTCACAAGAAGGGAAAGGCGCAGTATTTGTCACATTTGCTTCTATGGACACCTGAACCGCGCTGCGAGGGAAGGAAGGTGGGAGTGCAAGTGGAAAGAGAGAAAGAGGAGCTGTAGTGGAGGGCTACTTGGTAATTTCGCCCACCTGGGGATCTTTAACAGCACACGGACGGCTCTTCGTTTAGCCTCCATCAAAACGCGGTCGGCGGCTGCGTTTCAATGGAGGCGAAATAAAGAGGCCTCCGTGTGCTGCGCGACGTGAACTTTGCTAAATAAAGGTATTAGCTGATTAAACTGATGAATTTTCATCATTTAAACCATCACGTACGGACAAGAATGAAGTAGCTTCGTTCAACAAAAAGTTGTCACCGGCTCCAGCAAGAGTATATCGCAAATGGGGTGTATAAGTTTGAACAATAGAGTGTTCAGTGGGTATGATATTGACTTACCCCTGTGACTATCGGTGCGTGCATGTGATGCATACTTGTTTGGCTTGAATTGCACGAATGCACGTCATTCTCATTATTTCGATTCCCTTGTAAAATATTGTTACGAGGCGGCAAGCCGCTGAAGAAAGGAGACAGAACATGACCGATGGCGATTGTAGACGTTTAATGAAAGATGGCGGATCTAGCGCGAGCGTGCCTGCCCATGCCAGTGCCCGCTCTTCCTCGCCCGTAACACTACCCGGGGCCACCGATGGAAGGATGGAAAAACTTTATTTTCGTCAGAGAGCATGTGTAGACGATTCCGTGTTAGATGGCCATCAACCCATGGCTGACGGCATAGCACCGCCACCGGCGGATATTATCCGGGGCCACCGAACGATCGTCCCGATCGGTGGACGAAGACGAAGTGAAAGTTGATCAGATTTATGGCATGATGATATTGTGTGGATCGATGAATACAGAAGAGAAAGAAGGTAACGGCTTGACGCCATGATGACCGATGAAGCCTGACCCAGGAAGCTTTCGTTACACCGCGGACACCAGGATTTGACGGCTGCGTCCTAGGCACGCAACAAACGGTACATGCGGGGGCGATGTCTTCACGTGTAATGTTGTATAGGGTCTATGGGTTCGTCTAGTCGGCGTGTCCAGTCGGTCGGATCCTTTGGTCAGGTCATTAATGCGCTGTGTCTTGTGATGTGTCCTCGCGTGTTCGTGGCGTCTCGAGTCGATGAGAGATATATATTTTAATGGCAAGTCGGTGGCGAGTCGGTGAGGTCTTAACGTAGGGCTACTTGCCTTTCTTCGTGTCTTGGGAAGAGAGCGGGGCACTATAGCGGGGGGTGGAGAACGGCGATGTCGCGTCGGGTCCGGCAGGGGAAACCACCAGGCGAGCGTCGTCCCAGGAATCCGCTGCCGACGGCGCAAGAAGACACAGGACGCCGAAGCTCCGGGTCAGGATGATGAACGATGATGACGCACCCAGCACCTTCCACCAAAATGTTGCGAGACGGCAAGGCGATAAAGAAAGGAGACAGAACATGACATATGGCGATGATAGATGACGTTTAATAAAAGATGGCTGACCTATCGCGATCGCACCTGCTCACGCGATTCTTCTTCCTGGCCTGTAACAATATGTTAGCACTGGGCAGAACATCTCCGAGCAGGCCGCATGGTTCCATTTGGACTCAACTGGTCTTTGTCCACTTGGTATAAATACCAATTGGTCAAACTCAAGACCAATTTCCAAGAATAAAATTTAGTAGTTATATTCGAAAATATGGCACTTAGGCTAATTGAATTCACCGAAATTTGAACAACTAGTTCCTTCTGTGTTGTGTATTCTCTGTTGCAGTTACCAACCAAGTGATCTAACTATACTGATGCGGTCGATTAATTACTCTTGATACGGAGAACATGCATGATGTGTCACATTTGCGCGGTTGCCTCTCCTATTCTCTCTTTCCATCACCTTCCCCATCGCACGCACGCACGCACGCACGCACGCACGCACGCACGCACGCACGCACACACACACACACACACACACACACACACACACACACACACACACACACACACACACACACACACACACACACACACACACACACACACACACACACACACACACACACACACACACACACACACACACACACACACACACACACACACACACACACACACACACACACACACACACACACACACACACACACACACACACACACACACACACACACACACACACACACACACACAGAGAGAAATACTAATAACAGCAGCAACTGTGGCAAACAGTTCTGCGTCTTAACCAGGAAGGGTAAGCACTGGTAAATGTTGGCAAAAATTAGTTCACAGGAACATTTTTACTGTGGTATGCACATTATGATTATGTCACACACATTATAGGATCGCAATATTACTTTTTCTTCTGTGACGAACTAATTGGCTTCACTTAATTACATGCATAACTATTGCTACAAGCGTCAATTTTGCATCATGCGTTGCATAAAAAATTGAATTAGGGCGAATGGTTGGGCGAACGGTTGTAGAGGTGCTGTTGTCTCAATACTTTGTTTGCTCGAGCTTGCCGTGGAGCCTTGCAGGCAGGTGACAAAGCACTTGCTAGGCAAATTACTTCAACAAAACACTCGTTTGATCTATCAACGTAGTATAATCGGTCTGTCAGCCCTCGTAGAGCCAGTCGAGCCCAGTAATTCGTGTTCGTTTTTATTTCTCGTATTTTTTGCTCCAGGATATTTATCGTGATCAGAAGACTCGTTTACTTTCTAACCCCACCCTCTTTTTTTTTCTTTTTTTTTTTTTCATGCGTTTCCTTCAGTAGAGCTCGCACGAAGAAATTGGTGTCTATGCCAATGTAGTTCCCGCGTTTACGCTTATCATGCGCCTATCGGCAGTCGGCGTCCGTTTCGGGCCACGTGCACTGGAAATACTTGGCGAACTGGCCCGAGCGTAGCACGCCGTAGTCGCAAACCTTCGCCGCTTCTTTATCCCCGCATGTGGTTTGGCAGAAGCGCCGAAAGAACAGCTGCACCCTGAGCCGATCAGTGGCGACGTCCTCAAGGGGAGGGATATCCTCAGCAGAGGTCGTGCCTTTGAGTCTCTGTATCCTATTGTTGGCCCGCCACTGAGACCTGGCAGCGGCCAAGGCTAGGTCCAGGGCCCACGGCACGAACACCATAGTGCGAAGGCTGGTGTCAGTAACGTTGTTCACCTGCGTCAGACAGACACTGTTTGCGATGGCACTATAGGGAAATTTGCGTATAGTGCGCTATAAGCCAAACAACGCAATTGTTAATGTGTTTTTGTTCTGCACGAAGTGGGGTTCATAATAAATTCGACCACCTAATGATCTACACTGAAATCATACAGAAAACGGGAGTCTTTTGATTTCGCCTCCATCTGACCTTGGTTAGGTTCGAACCCAATCCGAACCCTCCAACTACTTTGACGCTGTTCTTATTGAGAATGAAGGAAGAAATGAATAGGAAATCGAACGCACGGGACTGTCGACTTGCTTGCTCCAACTAAGCCTTCACCACTGAACTGCAAACAGGGAAAAATTGCAAGAGATATGAGAGGAGAGATAAAAATTGGCATATAGGCGCACGCCGAAAGAACCGCGTTCGCCGAGCCGGCGAGGATGATGGACTGATTACAGTATCAGGTATTGTGGCAAGGTACCTGCTCCGCTATTGTGACTGGTCATAGGGTTTTTGGCCTGACTGCTCATTGGAGGGTCAAATTCTAAAGTTAAAGCTCAGCTACTTTGGTCATCTGATGAGAAGAGAGGAGTCGCTGGAGAAAGATTTGATGTTGGGAAAGGTTGAGGGTCGCCGGAGAAGGGGTAGGCAGCGAACGCGATGGTTAGATGGCATTCTCGAGGCATTGCAGATGAAGCTATGTGATGTTAAGAAGATAGTGAGAGACCGGAAAGCGTGGCGTGATATGGTCCATAGGGTCACGAAGAGTCGGACACGACTGAACGACTGAACTGAACTGAACTGACCTGATCCGCAATCGGCAAAAACCACTAAATTTCTGCCCCCCCCCCCCCCTTAAACCCTTCCAAAAAAGGACATCGACAATCTTGCTCAGTGAGGCGCTTTGCGGTCAAACATTGCGCCCTTGCAAAATGTCGCACAAGTGCAGGAGCGGTTGCGTTCGAATCTACGCTACATGTAGCGAAGAACTGCTTTTCGCAACTTGCGTCAGCTATGGACAGAGAGCCATACATATGTCAGACAGTACCGCAAGTTAAGGCAATCTACATATTATCACTGGTATAAGGGATTGCTCATAAGGGCGAACAATGAGGCTCTGTGCGAGTCTTCGTTTATTTCTTACTGGGCGCGTACACTTGGATTTTAGAGAGCGTAGCCTGACAAACAAAAGTGCTTGCCCTGCAGCTATGTTCGTTCGAAATCAATCGGAACCAATGCAGATGTCTGTACATGCACGCATTGCCGTTTGATCGACTCATCGACGACGTTAAGGAGGCAAGTTTATTTGAAAAGGACATTTTTTTTTTAACCGGTTTTGGCATGGACCATGTTGCACACCGTATACAAGCCAGCTTTCCCGTGAAGAAGAAATTAATAAATGACGGTAGGACCTGACTCCAGAACAATAATTAGATGCTCTGCTATAGCACCTACCGGGTACACATAGTTCGCATGTGGTCCTCGCACGCACAGTCCTACCTGTGAAACAAATCTTCGGACAACCTTGAGGAGGGCTAAAACAGATAACAGCTGCGCTGACACTGTGAGGCTCGCACGCTGTGTCGGCGCGCACTTGCCGGTCGGCTCGCCAGTCGATGTGCTGCGCTACTCTTAACTATACTGCCCTAAAGTAAGCCTGACACTCATTCCAGCAGAAGGAATGGTGGACGTGCCCTTGCCCTCACATGCTTCCTCCTCTTCATTGTCTTCCGGTGTAACAGACTCGACGTTCATGTGATACTTTTAAAAGTAGACGACTGCACGTACAGTCACGGACAGAATAAAATGGACCACGCTCCAGATTCAAATGCTTCTGTCCCGTCATCTAACAGAAATAAATATGTTTGCTGTCTTCACGTGCAAAGACAAAAGTAAATATTACAAGCGTATGCAAAAAGCACGCGTTATGTTTTGCTAATTAACGCCTGAGGATGCTCTGACCGCCAAAGTATGGTCTATATTCTTCTGTCCGCGACTGTACATATCCGACCTAAGTTAAAGAATGTGATGCGTCGAATCTCGGCGTCGGCGGAATTTAGGGGTGTGGAAGCTGGCAGGCCTATCTTAATTCATCTCCACAGGCTAGGCCGGCTTCGCCGCTTCACACACCCAGGAAATAAAAATAATTTTTGCTACCAAAAACCGTGCTATTTTCTTGAACCTTTCTATATAGATTTCAATCCCATTTTCCTTAACTTCTTTATTATTTTGGCCAAACATGGCGAGCCTGGAATGAATCAAGATCAATATATCAAGATCAATATAGGCATGCATTATCTAATTGTGTGGATGCATCTCTGTAGTTTGATGCAATCAGTGGTTGCAACATTTGTAAATATTCAAGCAGCACTGGAAATGACACACACGACATAAAATAATCTCAAAATGGCGTACGCTAAGGGAACGACATTAATTCGCTAATTTGTACTTAGTGGAATGCTAGACACAAGAAAATTCATTTTGCACTGTTCTGTAATGCTTTCTGTCATATCCAGCAGGTGCCATGTGGGCACAAGCATGCATTATTTTTTACATATATGCATGGAATTTAGTACAGGAGAACATCAAGCTATCCTAGAACTGAAGTATGATTCGGAAAAAGAAAATTAAGCTCTATAAGTGATACCATTCTCATTCACTTAACATCAAGGCTAAGAAAAACTCCGATGACGCGGCACGTATACCGGAAGAGGAGAGCCCGTAAATAAGCATGTGGCTGTTCTATTCTTATGCAATTTCCGGACAGCTTTCTGTGGTTCTGAAGCCAAGACTACGCATTAGAGGGAAATAGATGCTGCTTTGTTTATGTGCCATGGGAAATGACTTGCCTCAGCCTTGGTGACCTTGACTCTCTCGAATTCCCACCTTCTTCACACCTTCTTCACACCTACGCACCATTCCCACTCCACATGGCACGGGAACAAAAGTTCCTCTCCTTTTGTCTGCGCATCCTTGGCCGCAGACAGCGCTTCGAACTTTGGGGAAGTGCGAACAACTTTCTTTGTAAGAATTCAGAACTTTGGGGTGCCAGTGATATGTGGTCACGGTGTACTTTCTGGGCGTCGTTTTATGGAGATCTGTCCACTATGCTCGCCCCTTGGAAGATGCGATCCGCGCTCACCAGGAGTAGGCTGAAAGCATCTTTGCGGATGCACTGGGTGTATTCAAGAAGGCGCTTCTTGAGCGCCGGCCTACGATCGGAGACGGCGTGGGCCCACTCGACGAGAAGCATCACTCCCAGTGTCGAGTAGTCCAGGCTTGGCTCCTTGGCGTTGGCGTGCAGCAAGTCCGGCGTGAGCATCGCAGTAGGAATGACCAGAGCGTCCGCAGGCCCACGCATTAGCCCTTCCAAATGTGGAATAATGGGGACCGCGGTGCCATTGGCGACCGCGTCTACGCGGAGGCAGGATGCCGCCACCTTGCGAGCCCGCAGAATGTTGGCCAAGAAGTCATCGTAATCTACTTCGGGTGCCTGCCCGAGTGCCATGGAGTTTTCGCTCACGCAGTCGTCGCTCAAGATGCCTTCACAGAGATAGAAAGGAGAAGGAAACGAGCTTAATTTCTGCACGAGCTGCAGTAAAAGTCTGACCGCTCCTAAATTTGGAGCATCTATGATTTCTAGGCTTTCACTATTGCGGTACGCTTCAGGACAGACGTGAGTCAGAGGGGTAATCACTTGCAGATAATAAAGCACTTAAAGAAAGGAGTGTCCTAAATGCGAAAATTATGCGTAGCAATCAAATATGCACCCCGACAGGTGCTTCCAATAGTCACCAGACCTAACAATAGTTTACAAGTTTGATTAAAATATTCGGGAGGCTATTCTGGTTAAGAAAAGTTGGTTGCGCGCTATGTTCATAACGAAATTTGAGAACTTCTTATCCCGCTATGAGAAGGGAGAAGAGGAAATAAAAAGTGCCACATTGAGTCAATCCCGGATATATTGAACCCAGATATATCGAAGTATTGCTTATATCGAACTCTCCGAATATAACCTAAAAAACCCCATGCAAATATATAGGAGTGGTGCTCGAGTTTATCGAATTCCCGTTCAGGGAAACTCCTAGTGCTGCCTCATGATCGCTGTTCGTGTGGTACCGGGTCAGCTGATCAGCTTTGGGCACCTGCTGGCAAAGATAACGCTGTAAACCCGCTTGACTAGGGGAACTGACTGAAAGCGCCCTTGGGTTTTAAACGTCACATTTCTCCCATGCAGAGAAGCAGATGTTGGGTGTACTGGTTGTGAGGTGAAGCCAGCATGGATGACCGCATGCTAGCGGCGGCTCTAGCGTGGGCTGCTTCGCTGCTGAAGGAGACGAATAAATTAAGTTTATCCTGCCTTCACCACCTTACGGCATTTATAGTGTATCAGTAACGAATTAGATTTCTTATGATAAGCGGGTGCTTTACTCAAAACACCATCTGCAGCAGCTTTGATGTCGACCCCAACCACAACGGCGCTTGTGCCACGCGGCGCGCCGCATGAGGCGTGAGTAGCACAAAAAATGTATCTCAAAATAACGGCTTGAGGGGCAAGTTGGTGCATCATCGTATTCAGATATGTGGCGCAAATAAACACAAACACAGGAGAAGATACACAGCACACGCGCACACTACCAACTGTAAGAAGAACCGGAAAACACTTCCTCTTCTACACTCAGGCACGTCTGCGAGGAAGTGAGTGCCATTTTCCCCCTGGGCAAAGAAGAGGAAAATGAGAAGAAGAGGAAGTTGAGACGTGCCTGAGTGTAGAAGAGGAAGTGTTTTCCGGTTCTTCTTACAGTTGGTAGTGTGCGCGTGTGCTGTGTATCTTCTCCTGTGTTTGTGTTTATTTGCGCCACATATCTGAATACGATGAGTAGCACAAGCTCCGATGTCCCGATGTGTCCTTACCAATATTTGGACCGCGCGCTCGCATCCGTGAGCATCTGTAGTGGTCAGTGCGCCCAACATTTCGACGTCTGGCGCGGTGACGCTCACCCTGCAGGTGCGTGCACGTGTGTCTCTGGTGGTGGGCTACCAGCATGCTGACAGGCAGCACATCGCTGCAGGAAGCGCGCCACCGTATTTGCGTTTCTGGGCCTAAGTGAAACTCACCTGATGACATGTTTTATATATCGAATCATTTAGTGATCCTCATCATGTTAGATATATCCGGGATTGGCTTAGAAGAAAGATATGGAGGAGGAATCCTGAATGCATGCATATGGGTCGGACTTCCTAGGCGAGGAACCGTCAGATTTCAGCGCTTTATTCTTCTGCTGAGACGAAAGCCTTAGCCGTATTCAACATTTGTTTCTTGCGTCCCTCGAAAGCTCCCTCCCAAATGAGTGGCTGTAGAGCAGATCGTGAAATACAGCACAGCAGTTTGAAACGTTTTCCTTATGGCAGTCTTACATCTTGGGTACGGAATACTATTAGTATGTGGCTCTATGCAACTCTGGATTCGACGACTTCCTCCCGCCTAGGACGCTTGCAGAGCATCATATTAACTAAGATGCACAAATTGTTAAATCTGCAACTCATGATACTATCGCTCTTTTGAAGAGAATAAAATGAATAAATAAACTAAATAAACCCGCGGTATCTATACACAGATGCTAACAGCCATTTTCGCCTTTAGCAGCGTTGGTGATAGCAGCGGCATTACAAGATAGAGGCACCTTCTAATGCATGATGTTTTATGCAAGATATTTTCCACTAGCCAGCGAAATTTGGTGTTGTGACTCAAAAGTGGTCCGATAATTGGTCAATCAGGACTATCACGTCATTGACCCGGTAACAAATTAGGAATTGGTGCCAAATTCGAAAGGGCCTCTTGGATTATGATGCACTGCGTTGGATTGTAAGGGCATAGTGAATTGCGCCGTATGAATAAAATATTACGTTGAATTACGACGGATTAGGGATGGTTTCCGGTGAATTAGGGAAAATTTAAGTGAGTGACATGGGGATAAGTTGGAAATGGTGGGCTAAGAGAGGGTTAGATTGTAGTCAGTTGTATTAGGGTAGATGTGGTGGAACACGGTGGATTGTTCAATAAGTTAGATTACAGTAGACCGAGGTGAATTAATGGTGAATCATGGTGGATTTGGGTGTATCAACATGGGTGTAGTTAGATTAGAGTGAATTACGCTGGATTAATTTAGAGTCAATTAATGCATGAATTAAAAGTAATCGGTGCTTTAGCCTTCACAGTACGTAGGTAGTATTAAGCGCTCTCTGCAACTGTCCTCTCAGCTGTTATACCGAGTAATTCAGTTTAAGTTTTTGTACCGCTATGCAGCGCTTCAAGTTAACTGTGGAAAGTCTTCGCATATTGCATCCAAGGGGCCTTGAAACACTGTATGCGCTTGTGAACCGTTCTCAAATAGTTGCTGGAAAATAAAGTTGATTAAATTACCTGCCCTCTGAACCACAAGCCTTTCAGAGACGTCAGCTAGGTTCACTGCGAGGTTATCGTTGAGCCACGTGCTTCTTTCGATTGCCTGGTTCAGAGCGGCAACCATGTCATCCAGATAAGTGGGCACACTTTCGTCTTCGAGGGACCGGGCCAGCCACGAGGTGAAGTGGTCCTCCATGTGCTCGCCAGTGGCCTGCCGATACAGCAGATAAGCATGTGAAACCGAGCTCTCCCTGTTTGTTGGTCTCGTAACCATAGCACTTGCGAAGAGACTATCTGCCACATCGTCTTAGTGACTACAGGTGTCCAACTGCTGAGCTCAAGGTCGCTTGATGAAACCCCGGCCATGGAAATCGCATTTCAACGAAGGCGAAACTGCCGTGTATGCGTCCGATGTCAAGGCACTTGTGGTCCAAATTAATCCAGAGCTCTATAATATGGCGATCGATTTTTCCTATTCCCCTCTTCCTCCCCATATGTTCATGAAGCCTTTCAGGCGTTCATGGTGAACAAACAAGTGGCTGGTGCCTTTGCTTTCCCTGTAACATTTAACATTCACAAAATAAGTAGTGCAGTGCTACCAGGGTAACCGCCTGCTAGAGCTCTGTCACCGAGCGACGGACGGCCAGCATACGAAGACACAGACCGCGCTCTATGCCCTCAAACTTAACACTGTTCGCGTTAAGAAAGTTTTGTCGACTTATGGTCCAGACACAGCGACGCGCACTGTAAGCACTTTATACACCTTAGTACAATTCGGTATCACTGAGATTCTGAAGAGAACATATTTTCGCGCAGTACCGACAATCAAGGTGAGCGCACCTGCAGGCAGAAAGGTACATCCTCGAAGCTGGCGTAGTTAGTCGCCAGCAGGTAGGGGTACTTCATAACTTGCGCCAGCATCACCAGCAGCGAGTACAGGCCTGCCTCCTTCAGGTCTGCTCGGGATAGAATGGTAATTGCGCCTTTCAAGGGCTCGAGGGCCCTGATGGGGATTAGCGCATCGGCAGTATTGTCGGTTCCATTGGATGACGAAAAGGCGTGGTTCAGAGCGACGGCCCATGACAGGTTTGGAGCCAGTGACGCCGCGTTCTGGGAGACAAGAGAAAGCAAAACGAAGCAGCAAAATTATGCCTATGACGTTGTCATGTTATCGCCCCCCCCCCCCCCCCCCCTTCCTTTAGAACACGATGTTAGCAAAACGGTAAGACACGATTCTTCCTTTTAAAGAGGAAGTGTTAAGACGTTTTAAGGGATGAAAAAAAAAGCAAAGAATACACCTCTATGGTCTTGAAACAAAGCAATATTATAAAGGCATACAAAATATTGTGTGTTCATTATTTATCGCTTCAACCAGTAACAATACTCTATGCGCGATTGGTACGCTATAGCATTTAATCCGAGCTATATGCGCTAGCAGATTTAAAAGCGCAATAATTAGGTACTTCGGTTGCCATTATATATACTGAATACAGAAAAAAAAAGCCGTAAGGTCTCATGTACTTGTTACCAGGATTTCGGTTTATGTATAGTTAGTCATCCTCAGTTCTTGTCTGAATTTCGCGTTTTGTTGTGTTTTGTATTGGACTTTATGACGCATAGGCAGCTAAGGCCATCATGCGCCAAAAACAACAGAATTTTGCGCCGTATTAAGCCTTCTCCACCTAACACTGTCAGCCATTTTTAAAAAGCATTTTCGAGTTATGCTAGCACTTTATACGGCAGAGCTTTTTCTGCAAAGATGTGCATTAGAGTAGAGGTCTATTAACTGGAACACACATGGACGGCACAATAATAAAATACATCACTGTTAACTCTCGACTACATTTTAACTGAGATGCTTGAAGGCCCCCGTAAGTAGTGTTCATATTGTTTTTTAGGTTTTCAAAAATGTCATAACCATCGCCGCTGCAGCGCAAGGAATTTATGGGCCGCACTTGGCCGGAAGTGAAACTATGTCGTCGAATACATCTCGAGATGTCATCGATTTGAGGCTTAATAGCTATAAGGCATGGCTTGCTGGCCCGCCCCGTCCTTGGCGTATCGTCCTCCACCCAGTCGAATCTCCCCATTCTTTGCTTCTACCGCATGGGTGCAGCGTGCACACAGCAGACATGCAGTGCATCTTGCGTGCACACGGGCTGTGGTAGCTTCGTCGCTACTTCCTTGCCGAGAGTCGAAGAAGTGGATGCGACCTGCCACCACAGGGCGTGAATGCCTCAATCGCTATTGCTGTTATCTCATTCTTAAAGCGTCTGGTCACCAGAAAATGTTTCGGTCAGGTTCACACGGCCACTCTTGAAAGAGAGAGATAAAAAAAAAAGCTGTTCACAAGGTAATTCTTAAAGAAGTAAATAACACTTTAGTCGAACTAAGCACTTTTTTTTTGCTTGGAGCATTGCAAGTCCACGTACTGAGTATTTCACATACAACGAGCGAAATCTGTGTGATCGTCAAAGTCGATGCAAAAGGTCTCTGCTGTGTTACTCAGCAGCCAGCTAGTACCCCGTCCTGGATGCATTTTGAGGCGCGTCATCTATGACGATGCTATGCCGAAAAAACCAGTCTTTTAAAATTTTAACGAACGATTGCTGGCAGTTCGTTTTACGTGAAACACCCTGTATATAATTTTACATTCACACAACTGTGTTGGTTTTCGCATCAATCATTAAGGCTAATAAATACCATAAGATACCACAAGGTGATCTTATTTTTGACGAGACTCATCTGATAAGTTTTCAGTTATCAAATAAAGCTGAAATGCTGTAGAGACCCGAGTGGAGAGTGTAGAAAAAAATTTGAATGGCCGAATTTTAGATGCGTGTTCTCACTTTGCAAATAGCAGTGATGCTCAGTGAATCAGAAATCGTTGACAGCCGCGTGGATTTCACTAAAAAAGGGGCAAGTGATCAAACTAAACATTTTTACACCTTTTTGAGTGCAAAAAGGGTGCTTGAGTGTCCCTGGCCTAACACCCTACGTGAAAAATGGCAAGGCAAGAGTAAGATATGACAGTTAACAATCAGGGGTTTTCGCTTGGTTTCTATGCGTTCTGTATAATCGAAGAGGGCATTCTATAAGAAAAAGCGAAAGGGAGAAGTGCGGTATGAAAGCCACAAACCGCTGCAGCAGTGTCCTGATCACTGTGAGGGTTACCGTGCGCTGCAGCCTCAATGGAAAACAGCGTCAGCTTTTCGACGCCAAATATTTGTACAATGGGGGATGTTGCACACTGAAGCAGTGCTGCTCTACTCAAAGGGTGTTAGCCTTGGGACAGAGTTACACTTTTAAGGGTTTGAAAAAGTTTAGTGTGATATATCTGAATCTCTTTCCCTCGTGCTGTCTGGTTTTCACTGCATAATTATCATAAACCTCACTGTACCCACTGCAGAGCAAATACCTCTCTTATATATCTCTCCATTTATCTCAAATTTTAATCAAAGCAGTGGTATGAAGGCTGTGACCAAAAAAACCTCGTCACGTAACAGATGATTTGAGGTCACGTGAGGAATACAAAACATCAGTGTCGCGTATTTATTCGTTTCAATTTACACGAATTCTCGCGCAAGCCTGCGAAAGTAAAAAAAAAAATAATAATAAATTAAAGAGCACTGCAGAATCTACGTTGGAGTAATGCGAAAGCACGGATGCTGCTGTTGGTTGTTTCTAGTTGGTTAATTAACTTGTTGTTTACCCATTTTAGTCTTTGGTACTTTCAAATTGCGCTCCAATCCCTTCCTATGCCCTTTTTCAGCTCTACTTCCGGTTGCGTGACATCGCATCCTCTACGTCACATTAATTCACTTCTTGTTTACCCAGTTTAGTCTTTGGTACTGTCAAATTGCGCTCCAATCCCTTCCTATGCCCTTTTTTCGCTTTAATTCCGGTTTCGTGACGTCACATCCTTGACGTCTCCAATGCGGCATCCCTTTCCTTCTTTTCCTCTCACTCTCACCTTCCTTCCCTTACGGCGAGGTTCAGGTGTCCACAGAACAAGTGTGACAGATACTGCGCCTTTCCTTTCCTGTGAACCAGTTATTTTACTTAATTGCTGAGTTAGCTTATTGACCTAATTATTTTTTCGGACACATCATTACGCCACCCTCTATCGATTGACACCACTCAATAACCTCTACCACTTCTGAATTATTCACAACTGCTGCGGACACAATTTTGCGGACACGTTCTGCGGAAAGAAATCTGTAATATAGCGAAGTAATGCTTTCACATTAATAAAATAAGCAAGCAGAAATCCGTCTTTTCAGACTGCCTCTCTGCGCATGGCGCTCCTCTCCTCGAGTTCCATTGGTTGAAACTGAACCGCCAACTCCCACAAGCGCATGCCGAGTTCACGTTAATTGCAGCGGCATGCCACAGATGGCGGCAGCTTTCACTTAAGTCACAATGAAGCTCTAATGCTCAAACCAGAGCTTCTAAAAACAGGCCCGCATTTGGCGTCCTGCAAGCGTGGCAGGCGTACGTACGTAGTTGACGCCTCTCGAAACCGGATGACCGGATCGTGGCTGCGTTTCCTAAGTGCATTTGTTTTCAACCAGTAGCAGGGTTTCCTCAGCTCCTCACTCAGGGGGCACCATATTTTGTGAAAAAGGCGGATTATATCATAGTTCAGCTCCTCGCGATTTGGAGAGCCTTGTTAGGAGAGTGCCTTGCACTGGAACTGATTCAATACGCCTTCTTACTGATTCCTATGAAGCCTTCAAGAAAATCGCTACTCCAGGTTCGAAAGATGCAACTGCTATTGGCCATACAGCGCCTCCTTAAAAGCCACCAACTCGCGACCAGAACTGTCGTTATTCAGTGGACCCCAGGTCACTCGAACGAATCAGGGGGCAACGCGGCGGCACCCGCCGCGGCTGCCTTGGCAGGTGGGATGTCCACATTTATTACTTCACCACACCCCCTTGCTTCATCCTTACTCGACCTTGGGCGGGCAACACACCTCTTCTCTTGCCCTTTTGCACTATACACGGACCAGTCTCCATAGCCTCAGTCAGCATCGCATGCAGGTGACCACACCAGACCTACCTAACGCGAAAAACTTACCTCACCCGAAGTCAAGAAGTCTTCTTGAATAAGCTCGTCGCCCATGCGGCTTGCATACCACGTATACTGACGCCCGCTGGCGTCAGTACACAGAGGAAATGATTACGTGCCCCCACTGTACGACTTATAATGCGCGGCGGCATATCTCATCTGCTCTGGGATTGCCCTGCTTTTTCTTCTGGACGCTCCGAGATCGAACCTTATCGTCCGAACTGCCGTTTCCTTCTAGGAACTGATGCTAACACACAAATGATATTTGCCAAGTATGGCTCCCTTAGTGACCTGGTCAGAGCAACACGATCTGAGTGACAACCTGTGCAAACAATGAAGATTCTGCCTACTCCCCTTTACCCCCATCCATGGCCATGAGCCTTCATATTCAATAAAGGACAATCAATCAATCAATCAATCAATCAATTAATCAATCAATCAATCAATCAATCAATCAATCAATCAATCAAATCAAGGGACCTCAAATTAACTATTAAGTCGCAGCCGCCGTTCGACTGTTGAAACCAAAACGAAATGAAGAAAAAAGTTGAATCACAATTTATTCAGCTGGCATAACTAGGTGAAATTTATGTCGTGACTCGTGACTGCTTATTATCTTGCGCACTAATTAAAATTTCATGAAAAAATTCGCACCTTTACTTCTTTGAGGGCTGCACATATCATCACTAGCTGATATCAACCATATACATGGCAACATGTAAAAAAAAATACATTCTTCTGTCCGTTTCTTCCATATTTACCGTTGGAATCCTTAATGTTTGTCATCCATTCGTTCGGCTGCCTACGGCGAAACATAGATTCCTAGGAACTCTGGATATTTACCTCCCTAATGTTGATGGCGCTGGACGGTGAAGAGGCGTTGACTTTCCCTCTTTGTCTTGCCTCCTCTATGCCGGCGTCCAGGCTCCGGATGGCGGTCGCAAGCGAGAGATTATACTGCAAGCCGAGCTGCCGAAGCGTGAGGCCCAGAAAGTAAGTGGTGTGGTCTCCGAGCGTCGAGTATAGGCTCTCGCCGACGTCCACGACCGGACGTTTGTCCAGTGCGCTCTTGCCAACGCGAACAACGCCTGTCAGACCGGTCTCATAGCTGGCAGCCACGACATGATCGAAGAGCTGCTGCAGACTCGAGAAGCCGATCCAAGTGCTTTCATTGAGGCCCATGAGCCCGAGCACAGCCGAGGCGCGAATGCTAGGGCGCTTTCGGGCGTAGCTGAGGCAGCTCGCGTAGAAGTGGGCCATCTGGATTTCGTGCAGGGAGTGCGGGCTGCGAAAGCGGGGTCATGTTTCGTTGGGCAATCGGGGCAACGAAAACGCAAACCTGGGACGTTATATTATTGCCATAATTTATACGGTTGCTGATGATGAGAGAGACATCCATGCAACCGAAGGATATCGGTTATGACTGTAAGGAAATTGCAGTAACTGCCTCAGCTGTCGGTGCATGGATGTATCATTTGCGCCGCGGGGGAAAGGGTGGAAGAAGACGCGAAAAAGTTGAGACAGATGTAGTTCAGGTGTCCGGATTAATTTCAACCTTCTGGGCTTGTTTTTTCATAATGTTCTAGCATACAGGTCATGGACATCGCTATCCTGTTGAGGAGTGCACTCGCGTGAGAAAATAACTGCAATTTTTCCTTTCGTAACATGATTTTTTCGAAGTGAAATCTTTTTGAGCGCGACACATAAGGGGGCCTACTTGTCCCCCTTATGTGTTGCTCTAAAAATGATTCCACTTTGAATACGGGGCAATACTTTACACTTCAGTTCCTCCCCTGACGCTGATGGTATACAAGTACTATTGGTCAAGTACCGTTGTCGACGTAGTCGCACCAGTCGTCGATCATATTTTAAATCTTTTCTTTCATTCGGTGTTTTCCCCTCCAATATATAGCGAATGACATTCCAATATTAAAAAGAGGTGAACAATTTAGTTATTATAGAAAAAAATTTCCTGTCACCTGTGTTTTCCGATGAACTTTTTAAAAAGTGATTCATGCGCGCCTGCCTTTTTCACGATAGACATAATACAATCACAGAATCACAGCTCGTCTTTAGGGCGAACCTCTCTGCTGAAACTGTACTTTTATCCCCAAAAGAATTAATTTTGTGTAATTTTTAATGCAGTAATTTAGTACAGGCCCTTTCTGTTGAGTTTTCCCGCGAATTTGATTTTTAAAATCATAATGTTCTTTTACTTACGCTCTCACCGTATGTAGTTCGAGGAACTGCTCTATTACTTATATGTTCCTATCTTTCACACGATTGTCAGTATGTAGAGGTTAATGGATTCTCAACTATGCTATCCACCACATGCGGAGTGCTATAAGGAAGTATTTTAGGACCCTTCTTATTCAACCTGTATATCGATAGTGTTAACGTAACAAAAGATGCCTGTTTTATCATTTATGCCGATGATGTCACGCTATTGTTCAGTGGAAATGACCTTTACACTGCCTTTTCATTTCACGAATGTTTGACATTGAGGGGCTGTCTTAGAGTTTAGCATGTTAAAAGTCTTTATAAATAAATTGGTTTACAGGAAAGAAAAGGCGCGCAGTATCAGTAATATTTCCCCCCTGGACACCTGAACCGCGCCGTAAGAGAAGGGAGGAAGGTGGGAGAGAAAGAGGAAAGAGGGAAAGAAGTGCCGTAGTGGAGGACTAGGGAAGTAATTTCGTCCACTTGGTGTTCCTTAACATGCACTAATAAAGAAAAAAACAACACCGACTAAAGGCGCATTGTGTTTCGCCTTCAACAAAACACAGCCGCTGCGGCAGGGTTCGAACTCTGATTCCTCGGCTCATTAATCCGTAGCGGGGTTTTATTTTAATGAAGGTACAATGGGAACGAGTGCTCATGTGCAGAACTACCTCATGGCATGTTCAAACATCGTTGCGCTTAACATGTCAGTCACCAACTAGCCCAACTAGAAACCCTCTTGATGTTTACCTCATGGCATGTAATTAAGAACCTTAGATCCTCGAGTGAATTCGAATGTATTAGTTACAGCACCCTCCATAGCCCATGTAATGAAACATTGTAATACCGCACCATTTTTCACTTTTTTTCACCCTTTCGCCGCTTCCAAGCATGATTGTTCATTTTGACTGTGTTCTGAAATCTGTTCCTGTCTGGGGGCTTGCGATTGCCCTGTGGCTATTATTGCCAAGCCGCAGCCTTCGGTCTAATAAACCGTGCTGTTGTGACTTGTTTGTAAACTAAATTGAATTGTATGCTGCGAATGCGTTGCACCCAGGAGATCCGGGGGCCTGCTCACGAGTCTTGATTGCCGGGAGGCACCGTGAACGGGAGTTTCTTCATGGCCTGATGTGCGGCAGCAGTAAAGTTGAGCCAGTTCTCGTGGGCATAGCTCCGACGCGCCGTCCTATCGGCGAACCAGCGCCCGCAAGCGTGCCGGTGGAAGTCCACACAGGGGTTGAATTCGGCGTCTGTGTTCTGCACCGTAAACGCCACTACGCGACGGCACGCCTCGGTAGTGCACACTCCGCTCTCGTTCTGCGTCCGTGAAGGGAGAAAAGTTATATTCCTCTCATCACAAATTCTGTGTACATTTGGCGGGAGCTCACACGAGGGCTGCCCTCTGACCCTAACATTCGCGCTTGGAAAGCAGGAAGACGCATGTGGATATAATGCAAACTCAGAATCCCTTATCGTGTTTGGTACGGAGGGGATAAAATTTGGGAAAGTTGGTAATTCAGAAGTAGCCATAGCCCTCAAATGATATCTTGGGTCTAAGCACCCAAATACACTCAGCTTTATCAGACACCGTAGTGGAGAGCTCCGGAAAATTATATCTTGAATGCTTTCTTTATTATGCACTCACATCGCACTGTACATGGGTGCCTTACATTTCACTTCATTAGAAACAGCTCTGGCAGGGTTCGAACCCGCGTCTTTGAGATCAGCAGTCAGCTCAATGAGCAACAGCGGCGAGGCACCGCGCACAAATGAAGATGAGACGAGAGAAAAAATACTGATAGCGCTCGTCCGTGTCGTCTTGTCACGTGTTCATTATGGTTCTTTAAGTGCGTACTATTACTAGCATCATTTTATTACCTTTCCAGGCCGCCAGGAGAGAACGCAGGGATAAAATGCGCCCAGCTGCAGCAATGTAGAGGTATTTACATTATTAAGACGAAGTGAGAGCATTCAAATTACCAGTACGTTATTGTAATGTGTCAAACACAATTTTTTCCTTATAAGTAGTCTTACTCTCAGCATATAGTTTGCAATAGTATTTTCCAACCTAAGTATTCTGAAATAAAGAAATCTGTATTTTTTTCTGCTGACTGGCTGTTTATATCGCACATGCCCGCTGCAGAGTAAGTTGATGATTGAACACTGATATCCACATAACCATGTATGCTGCATGACAGTGCGCACTGTGCACTCGATCTGCGCATATATAAAAACGTAGATGTTCTTTGCTCCTGATCAGCTTGTGTATACGTTATACCGGGCCAGGCATTGTCAAGTGCACGTGAAGAACTTCAACAAATAATGCCCAAAGCCCAAAAAAGCCACGTCGATCGTTTTACTGGACCAGCTATCAGACATTCGAGACGATATAACACACACACACACACACACACACACACACACACACACACACACACACACACACACACACACACACACACACACACACACACACACACACACACACACACACACACACACACACACACACACACACACACACACACACACACACACACACACACACACACACACACACACACACACACACACACACACACACACACACACACACACACACACACACACACACACACACACACACACACACACACACACACACACACACACACACACACACACACACACACACACACACACACACACACACACAAACACGCGCACACACGCACGCACGCACACGCACACGCGCACACGCACGCACACGCACACGCACACGCACACACACACACACACACACACACACACACACACACACACACACACACACACACACACACACACACACACACACACACACACACACACACACACACACACATACACACAGGTGACTTCGATAAGCTTTGGTCACCACTGAGTTGGCGCGTTTTGTATAAGAAATCTTAGTTCGGGTGTTCCGGCCATTTCGTCGTCGTGAGTCGGTCGAGCAATGTCTAATACGTAATACGTCAACGCCAAATTTAACGCAGAAAATCGCCGCTCCCGCAAGACCCAAGTAGCTACGTGGCTCTTCTCAAGCGCTGACCGTCGGCCACTCTGAATGGCTCGAGGACGCGCTTCGCCTACAACCGGGAAGATTGTCCCGATACGCAGCAACCGTGTTGTAAGAGGCTGAAGACACGTGAATGACTTTCGCTTCGCCGCCAGCTTCGCTTTTCCGTGTACGTGCAGCATGAACGTGTGAGTAAATCCATCCAGCCCGCAACAATATAATATGAATAACTACATCGCCTGCAGGACAAGTACCATATCCTTCCATTAACGCTGTCCTGTTCCAGCCGGAGAGAGAAATTGAGGTAAAGGGCAAGATGTTACCTCGTGCACTCACCTGCAGGTACAAAACGCTGACGTTTTGGATGGCGCGGTGCTTGCGCATTAACAGCACCACCGTCAGAGCAGCAACGACAATGACAAGCGGCAGCAGAACCCAGGCATGGCGCAGCACGCTGGCGCGGCTGGGTTCGTCCCTGTCGTTGGCAAATAGGCCCACGCGGAGCCTCGCCAGCGTCACTGCAGGAGTGGGAAGCTACTATGGATAAGTGGGAAAAAGAGGGTCAAAGGGATCAGCGTAAAAAATGCAGGATGCGAGTCTGGTTTGAAAGCGAACACATATAAATGGCTTTGGAACATTTTCTTCGTGCTCAGAAGAATGGGGGCAACAAATATTAGGCCTGCTAGTCGAAAGAAGCACTCGAATCCAGCAGCATAATTTGTCATGCGAGCGGTATTCTCGAAAACGGCACACAATCGTATTCACCATAATAGCATTTCCAGAAAGCGGCCCATGATTGTATTCATTGTAATTCGATTGATAATCCCCATGACATACGGCCTTATAATTGTTGACTTTAACCACTTTAATTAGTTTGGCGGCGTGCTGCAAACCGAAAAACGCGTAAATGAGCAACTATGGTCCAGTACCAGTTAAGATTTTAATAAGGCTGTAATTGCCCATTAGCATTCATGGAAGCGAAGCCGTACTAACTAAGGAGAAAAGCTCGACAGCTTTCCCAGAAACATCGGTGTCAGTGAAGGAGAAAAATGAGTTCTCATGCGGTGTCCACTTTCTCCTCCTTGCGCGATTTTTCTGAGCGTTTGATCCATACCAAAGTTTGTTGAGAACTTTCGCCAAGATTTGTGACCACTGCCAGAATTTTCCGGTGACAATAAATTAATATTTTGTTTACGGCCTCCTAATCATAAAAGTTGAAAATGCCAGGGTTGCCCTGTGTCGCTGGGCACAGGAGCGCGAAGAATGTTAACATTTTTGACCTGAACTGGCAAGTCGAGTAACCTCTGACGAATTTGAGCTGTTGTTTCCAACGATTTAAAACGTTGTATCCCGTTACAGCAAGTTTGAGGTAATATGCTCGTACATTCCTTGCTAGGCATTGTTGTTAGAACCTATCAGCTGCGAAAGGTACTTGTGCGTCACTTTTTTTGCTGTGTACCACGGTAGAATAATATGTTGCGGAGTAAGACAAAAACTTCGAACATGAATGACACCCACTGTCCACCCGTGTAGCGCAAAGTGTTGCCCTTCGTTTCTTTTCGCGCCAGTAACAACGAATCGAAGCCTGATGCGCCTTCTTACCCTGATAATCAGCTGTCCCCGAGTACCGTGACTTGAAGGGTTTCGGCATGGGAGGGCGCTTTTTCTCGGCATCCGTGGGAACTGAATCGTGTTTAATTATATTCATGATACGTCCGTTCCAGGGGGCTGAGTTTTCGGACTCCGACGTGTCTGCTAGTGGATCCGAAGGCACAAGCAGCACCGCTTCCGCTGGCAACTTGCTGGGGCGGACTGCACTCGGTTTCGGCGAGGAGGTCCGCAACACCAGGCACGAGCTGCCCATCGGAATTACAACGGGATCTCCCTTCAAGGAATGCTTTCCGGGACCTTCTGGCCCCTCCGCCGCCGAAGGTGCCTCAGGCCTGTTGTGAGATAATTCCACCGCACCGTACAGAGCTGGGGTTGAATCGCATGCTAAAGGCTGCGCTGGCCAGGTCAACTTGGAAATGGACGCTGGAGATCCGTGGTCCAAGTCGCTTTCCGTGTCTGCATTTTTATTCCGTTCTATTCTTTTCAGCACCACAGCTTCGGGGAAGCACGACTGGGCGAAAGCGTCCAAGTTAGACGAAGAGGACGCTGAATCGTCAGAGATGACGGCAAGCCTCTTGCAATCCTGCGCCTTACCCGTCTTCTTTTTACGTTCACTAGGCGTAGCGACTTGCGACGCAGAGGTTTCGCGGGCAGCACTTTCGTGCTTGCTCGGAACTGCGGGGGATTTCTCAGTCTCTAGAGGTTTTGACTCGCTGTTTGATTGGAAGCCACTGTCCGCGGGAGCAACGTCCGCCTTCTTTGAAGATGCGTCCTTCGTAGCGACGGCCTTGTCTGCCTTCCCGTCGGTGGTGCGAGAAGTGCCTCGTCCGGATCCTTCTCTGCTCTTCTTCGGGCTTCGAACCTTCCGCACATGACTCTTCTTGGGCTTTTCAGAAGCTTTGTGATCTGTCGTATATGGTGATGGATGCAACGCCTGGTATCCTGGATCTCGAGGGAGGCCTTTGACTTTTCTCTCAGGGCCATTGGTGAAGATGTGTAGCACGACTTCCTTGCCCTTGACGACCGCTCCCGTTTCTGCTAGCAGGTCTGAGCTTGACATTTTTAACTGTGACGGGGCTACTTTCTAGTGCGGACGGACCTCAAAGGAAGTAGGCGTGCGCTTCAACTGCACCCAGCAACTTTGAAAAAGCGGTTCAATGCTAGCGAAAGCGTTATTGTTAGCTTGTGGAAAGAGCAGCACCAAGACGTTCGAAAAAATATGCACGAGGCCTTCCTCTTCTTCGAATGTTTGCAGGTGCTCGCGGGGTTACCAGCCATCGCTATCACAGCAAGCGGATATAGCCAAAAAATGCTATCTGTCCATAGTGCACCACAGAGTGTAACTCGGATATTTAGTTGTGTGAAAAGGCAGCATCACAGCCGAGGTGACGTCCAGTTACATCTCGCCAGTGACATCTTGCCGAAGCAAGAAACGCTGCATAAAACTAAATTATTTGCTTGAGAACTTTTACTACTGATTTCTGCTGTGACTGAGTCGTTAAGAATAAGAAGAACATTTCCGCAATGCTCAAAAGCTCTATGCCGAATCGCCATGCATAATCATTCCTTGCTGCAGACCAGCCACCAACTACTGTGTTTCTCATAATTCAGAGTTTCAGTATTTTCAAAAATGCTGCAGTTTTAACTCTGAATATTGTCACTTTCTCGACGTCTTTGCAAGGGAAATTAACCGACAGGTGTCCTGGTTATGGCTTGCAGAAGCACGCGATCTCGTGCCGTGGCGCGAGTACGGCAGAAGAAGATGCAATCCCTTCAGAGCGACACGCTGTTCCTGCACATCCTGGGGACTGGAACCATCGTCCTGTACTACGGCATTGTCGTATACGTAGGCATGTGGGCGACTCAGAGTGAGGACGAGGACGACGCGTCACCGCCGGACCAGCAGCTTAAGTGTGGGTATGTATGCCACTCTTTGTTGACTCGGCTGCGTTGGTCACTGCCGGTGTGGCCCGGGCCGGTGGGGGTGCAAACCTTCGGTTACCCACACTACGAAATTAGAAGGGAGGCAGACTAGAGAAAAGTGACTAGGGAATAGCGTTCATATTACATGTTATGTAGGCGCGGTAACAAGTTATGATGAAGCACATAGACTTTTCTCGTGTCTAGCTCTGACACTTCAGACTTAGAGCTGACCCCTTACCAACCTTTCGCCTTCTTGCTGATAACGCAGACAACTCTGTCTTTCTATCCTTGTAACCTTAGCTGCCCGAGCTTTATGGACAGTAAGGGTACCTACTGAGGACCAAAAAGAGATCAGTTCAGTTCAGGCGTTCAGTCGTGTCCGACTCTTCGTGACCCTATGGACCATGTCACGCCACGCTTTCCGGTCTCTGAAAGCGTGGACATACTTGAAGATTATC